>NC_059221.1:52668500-52968500 GCF_020615455.1 Coregonus clupeaformis | reverse complement strand
ACCAACAGCCCAACCCTCTTGCTTACATGTGTGAAACCAAAACCTGCTCTGCTGTCATCAACAGCATGTTCCACATTTCTCAGCTCAGATGAGGGTGACATTGTGGCTGTTTATTTTGTCTGTGAATAAGCTTCAGTGAAAATGTAAATAATTTCATGGATGTTTTGTGCACAAATGTGATGACTAAAGTGCCTTATTTTGATTTTTTTTATCTGACTTCTCTATTTGTCGTATATGGAAATTGTCTTTCTGGGCCGGGTGTCAGTTAAACTGCAGTACCGATAAAACACTGTAGAAGCAGTCGAAACCGTGCTTCTAGACCAGAACCCTAGCACCTTGCTTACAGCCTGAACTGCCCTATGTCCTGTTCTCTTTACAACAATTAACCCAAATCTGACCAATCAGAATATAACAAAGTAGGGGCCAGGTAGAAAATCTATCTTTCCGATTCCAAACAACTGATTCACCATATTTTAACAGCAGTGGCTTAGAAAATAATATTTCTCATAAATTAGGGCAGTTGTTCTTTAATCATTCTGAGTATTCACAATAATCTTAGGCCTATTATTTTAATGTACTTTGCGCCTGCGCCAGGTCACCTGACATTTGAGTTTGCCCTACATTTCCAATTGGAGTCAGAAGCGCATGTTCCACATTTCTCAGCTCAGATGAGGGTGACATTGTGGCCGTTTATCTGTGATTGGCTGATAGGGGCTGTGCAGGTGGCTGTGTGTCACCTGGGCAGTGTGAGAGGAAGGAGATAGGGGCTTGTTTAGTAAAGGTTTCACTTTGAGATAATGCCTCTGTTTGATTCCAGTGTGATCACGTGATAGGGTGATATATTTCCTAAACAATGAAGATGCTGGTGGCACCACTGACCATAAGTTCAAGAACAATAAAAATCAAAAAAGTGGTACTGAACAGAAGCTAACTGTGTGATAGTAAAAAATAAATGAAAAATACGATTTATTGCCACATGCACTGGATAGGTGCAGTGAAATGTGTTGTTTTACAGGGTCAGCCAAATTAGGGTTAAGTGCCTCACTCAAGGGTACATCGACAGATTTTTCACCTTGTCGCATCGGGTATTCAAACCAGTGACCTTTCGGTTACTGGCCCAGCATTCTAACCGCTAGGCTAGTCATTCGATCTGTAAAAATTGTAG
This sequence comes from Coregonus clupeaformis, assembly GCF_020615455.1. Taxonomy (NCBI): domain Eukaryota; kingdom Metazoa; phylum Chordata; class Actinopteri; order Salmoniformes; family Salmonidae; genus Coregonus; species Coregonus clupeaformis. Next base: position 52,967,335 of record NC_059221.1, on the reverse strand, counting down.
AAATATGACCTTGATTTTCCTCTGATTATGACAAGGTAATAGGTACTGTATGGCACAGCACAGACATTGAATGCAAGGTCCAGACATTACTGTTTGAGTTTACATAAACATATACAATCTATATCAATATGAAGATTTTAGAATTAAGAATTTGTCCTCGTATGATGCTGTCACGACTTCCGCCGAGGCTGCCTCCCCTCCTTGTTCGGGCAGGTTTTGGCGTTCGGCGTCACCGGCTTACTAGCTACTGCCGATCCATTTATCATCACTCCATTTGTCTTGTCTTCAATCACACACACCTGGTCCTTATCCCTCATTAGTCATTGTATAAGTGTTTCCTCTGCTTCCTTGTCTTTGTGGGTGATTGTTTATTGTGGAGGTTAGTGAAGCTCGGTGGAGCTTGTGTATTTTGTATCGACGGGAGAATTTTCCCGTGTGCCTTGAATTTTCCAGTGCGCCTGTTTTGTGCCCTGGAGTGGGTTTGACGCATTTCTGCGTAAACCTGTATTTTGCGGATTAAAGCCTGTTATTCTGTGATTTACCCTCCTGCGCCTGACTCCTTCAACACCACCTCATCACAGAATCACCCACCCGCTATGGAGTCAGCGGGAGAGACGCGCATGCCTGGAGTCGTGGAACGGGTCCAGGAGCATTCAACTATGCTAGCCAGCTTGGGTGAAGCGATGGATCGGGTTCTTCAGGTCGTCCAACGCCTGGAGAGGAGAGAGCCCGATCCATCGAGACCAGCTGTCCAACCGGATCCTGCCACCTACACCCCAGCACCCGGAGGGATCCAGATATCCCGACCACGGGAGTTCGACGGGACAGCGGCGCTGTGACAAGGATTCCTTCTCCAACTGGAGCTCTACTTCTCCAGCATCCGGCCAGTCCCATCGGAGCGAGAGAGGGTGTCCGCCCTCGTCTCCTGCCTCTCGGGGAAAGCCCTGGAGTGGGCCAACACGGTGTGGAACGAAGGAGGAGCCGCGTTGGAGAACTACGGGGAGTTCGCTCGCCTCTTCCGGGCGATCTTCGATCACCCGCCCGAGGGTCGAGAGGCGGACGAGCGGCTGGTCCACCTGAGGCAGGGGATGAGGACTGCGCAGGACTTCGTATTGGAGTTTCGAACTCTGGCAGCTGGGTCCGGGGAGAACGAACGGGCCCTGATCGACCATTTCCGGTGCCATCTGCGAGAGGACGTCCCACGGGAGCTAGCCTGCCGTGACACCATGTTGTCCTTCTCGCAACTGGTGGACATGGCCATTCGTTTGGACAACCTGCTGGCAACCAGAGGACGTCCTGGAGGAGGTCTGCCCGTTTCCATCCCGGCCAACTCGGATTCAGAACAGATGGAGATGGGTGGAACCACTAGCCGAGAGAGCGGTGGACGACAGCGCCAGTGCCACTCTGGTGGCGCGAAGGGACATTTCACCACACGTTTTCGTCAACGCTCTTCTGGGTTTGGAGGCGGCAGGCAGGGCACTCTCGCATCACCCCAGGTATCGAACACCCACACTCATTCAGAGCCCTCTGCTGCGCACTGTAAAATACATATCTCCTTTCCTGAGCACATGGTAGTTCCCCAGTGTAAGGCGCTAGTCGATTCAGGCGCAGCTGGGAACTTTATGGACAGGGCATTCGCACACCGTATAGGCATTCCATTGATTCCCCTATCCATTCCACACCCCATCAGAGCACTTGATAGTCGACCATTAGGGTCCGGGTTAGTTAAGGAAGTTACTGCACCAGTCACTATGATTACCCAGGAGACTCATTGTGAGCAGGTTACTTTTTCCATTATTGAGTCTCCTGCTTTCCCTGTGGTATTAGGTATCCCTTGGCTAGCACTCCACAACCCCACCTTCTCATGGCCGCAGAGGGTTCTCACGGGTTGGTCACGAGAGTGTCAGGGTAGGTGTCCAGGTGTTTCCGTTGGTGCAACCACGGTGGAAAGTCCAGACAGTACCTCCACCATGCGCATTCCCCCTGAATACCTCGATCTGGCGCAAGCGTTCTCTAAAACGCAGGCGACTAAGTTACCACCTCATCGGGCGGGGGATTGCGCGATAAACCTCTGGGTAGACGCTGTACCTCCCAGGAGTCATATATACCCCCTGTCACAGGCTGAAGCGGTGGCTATGGAGACATATGTCACAGAGTCTCTGCGCCAGGGGTATATACAGTGAGGGAAAAAAGTATTTGATCCCCTGCTGATTTTGTACGTTTTCCCACTGACAAAGACACGATCAGTCTATAATTTTAAATGGTAGGTTTATTTGAACAGTGAGAGACAGAATAACAACAACAAAATCCAGAAAAACGCATGTCAAAAATGTTATGAATTGATTTGCATTTGAATGAGGGAAATAAGTATTTGACCCCTCTGCAAAACATGACTTAGTACTTGGTGGCAAAACCCTTGTTGGCAATCACAGAGGTCAGACGTTTCTTGTAGTTGGCCACCAGGTTTGCACACATCTTAGGAGGGATTTTGTCCCACTCCTCTTTGCAGATCTTCTTCAAGTCATTAAGGTTTCGAGTCTGACGTTTGGCAACTCGAACATTCAGCTCCCTCCACAGATTTTCTATGGGATTAAGGTCTGGAGACTGGCTAGGCCACTCCAGGACCTTAATGTGCTTCTACTTGAGCTACTCCTTTGTTGCCTTGGCCGTGTGTTTTGGGTCATTGCCATGCTGGAATACCCATCCACGACCCATTTTCAATGCCCTGGCTGAGGGAAGGAGGTTCTGACCCAAGATTTGACGGTACATGGCCCAGTCCATCGTCCCTTTGATGCAGTGAAGTTGTCCTGTCCCCTTAGCATAATGTTTCCACCTCCATGTTTGACGGTGGGGATGGTGTTCTTGGAGTCATAGGCAGCATTCCTCCTCCTCCAAACACGGCGAGTTGAGTTGATGCCAAAGACCTCGATTTTGGTCTCATCTGACCACAACACTTTCACCCAGTTCTCCTCTGAATCATTCAGATGTTCATTAGCAAACTTCAGACGTGCCTGTATATGTGCTTTCTTGAGCAGGGGGACCTTGCGGGTGCTGCAGGATTTCAGTTCTTCACGGCGTAGTGTGTTACCAATTGTTTTCTTGGTGACTATGGTCCCAGCTGCCTTGAGATCATTGACAATATCCTCCCGTGTAGTTCTGGGCTGATTCCTCACCGTTCTCATGATCATTGCAACTCCACGAGGTGAGATCTTGCATGGAGCCCCAGGCCGAGGGAGATTGACAGTTATTTTGTGTTTCTTCCATTTGCGAATAATCGCACCAACTGTTGTCACCTTCTCACCAAGCTGCTTGGCTATGGTCTTGTAGCCCATTCCAGCCTTGTGTAGGTCTACAATCTTGTCCCTGACATCCTTGGAGAGCTCTTTGGTCTTGGCCATGGTGGAGAGTTTGGAATCTGATTGACTGATTGCTTCTGTGGACACCTGTCTTTTATACAGGTAACAAGCTGAGATTAGGAGCACTCCCTTTAAGAGTGTGCTCCTAATCTCAGCTCGTTACCTGTATAAAAGACACCTGGGAGCCAGAAATCGTTCTGATTGAGAGGGGGTCAAATACTTATTCCCCTCATTAAAATGCAAATCAATTTATAACATTTTTGACATGCGTTTTTCTGGATTTTTGTTGTTGTTATTCTGTCTCTCACTGTTCAAATAAACCTACCATTAAAATTATAGACTGATCATTTCTTTGTCAGTGGGCAAACATACAAAATCAGCAGGGGATCAAATACTTTTTTCCCTCACTGTACGTCCCTCCACTTCACCCGCCTCCTCAAGTTTCTTCTATGTGAAGAAGAAGGACGGAGGTCTGCGCCCGTGCATTGATTATCGACCACTGAACAGGGAGACGATAAGATTTAGTTATCCTTTCCCCCTCATTCCTTCAGTGATTGAATCAATGCATGGGGCGCGCTTCTTCACCAAATTATGGGGCCATTCAAAGTCCTGAGGAGAGTCAACGAGGTCACTTATAGGTTATTACTTCCCCCTGATTACCGTATTAACCCCTCGTTTCATGTGTTTCTCCTCAGGCCGGTGGTAGCTGGTCCGCTCCTGGTCCCTCCACCTCCTCTGGACATCGAGGGGGCCCCGGCGTACTCTGTCAGTTCCATCCTGGATTCGAGGCGTCGGGTGGGGGTCCTTCAGTACCACGTGGAGTGGGAGGGGTACGGTCCGGAGGAACAGTGCTGGGTCCCGGTGAGGGATATCCTCGATCCCTCCATGTTACGGGATTTCCACCGTCGCCATCCGGCTCGCCCTGCTCCGCGTCCTCCTGGCCGTCCCCGAGGCCGGGGTTGGCGCGCTGCTGGAGCCGCGCGTCAAGGGGGGGGGTACTGTCACGACTTCCGCCGAGGCTGCCTCCCCTCCTTGTTCGGGCAGATTTCTGCGTTCGGCGTCATCGGCTTACTAACTACTGCCGATCCATTTATCATCACTTCATTTTTCTTGTCTTCAATCACACACACCTGGTCCTTATCCCTCATTAGTCATTGTATAAGTGTTCCCTCTGCTTCCTTGTCTGTGTGGGTGATTGTTTATTGTGGACGTTAGTGAAGCTGGGTGGAGCTTGTGTATTTTGTATCGACGGGAGAATTTTCCCGTGTGGCTTGTATTTTCCAGTGCGCCTGTTTTGTGCCCTGGAGTGGGTTTGACGCATTTCTGCGTAAACCTGTATTTTGCGGATTAAAGCCTGTTATTCTGTGATTTACCCTCCTGCGCCTGACTCCTTCAACAACACCTCATCACAGATGCATTTTGCATCATATGATGCTGCGTTTTGCATCATATGGGGAAGATTTCTGTATTTTGAAAGTTACATATCTTGAAAACTTCATTGCTGACAAGCAATAATGGACTAAAAAAAATTGCTTTGGGGTGGAATTTTCCTTTAACTGTTGTACATTTTTGTAATAAGAAAATGACCTCAGATTTATCTCATCCGGTTGAGATGCTATCCTCTAGTGATATTTACTGAAACTGGCAGACAGAGGAGGGCATGCAGGTTACCTTTTGTCTCTGGTATCGTAAATAAAGTTCTGACCATGCTGGACCAGCATACACACATAAAAAAGGTTATTTACTGCTGTGATGGTTGTGAAGAACCATCCTGTTCTTTCCCTCTCTACCATGTTTTCCTTTTATGCCATGAAATGCTACACTGTTAAAAAGGTACTGTAATTGTACAGTACACTACAGGCTACTGGTTGCAGTGAAAGTAAGGTAAACAACAAGTTACAGAATTTTTACAGCTGAATGAAGGTGTTATTGCTGTAAAAGGACAGTATGCTGCTGAATGCTGGTTACTTGAGACTATACCTCACTTTGGATTTGAACTCAGAACCGCTTGGTTGCTAGTGACCTGAATTTCCTGCTATGCCACCAGGTCTGTGGGCATGACAGAGATTGTACACAGATTTAATGGCAAGATTACAGTTCTGCACAAAGTTCCCCAGAATCAAGTCCAAAATTATCTGATAACGCTAATGTAAAAATTTTTTTAAAAAATAAACGTGCTCAGGGACACTTGATGTAAAGTGTGCATAAATGCTTTGGGGATTTGAACTTGAAAGCTTTTGGGTGGAAGTTTCAAGTTTCAAACTTTATTCGCCACGTGCATAGGATACAGGTGTAAAACAGTACTGTGAAATTCTTACCTTGAGAGCGTTTTCCCAACAATGCAGTGATAATAATAATAATAATATAGATAATAATACAAAATAGAATACAAAATATTATACAAATAAAAGACAAACAAGAACTATGTTGTGAATTAGAAACACTAGCTACACAAACAATGTGTCATTTAGCTATATTTAACTGGCTTGCTTCATCAGAGATTAGGCTTTTGGAAAGAGCTTGACATCGGCAAGTCCTCATCCTGGTAAAGTTGTCAGTCGGACTTCTGAGGGAAAAAAGTATTTGATCCCCTGCTAATTTTGTACGTTTGCCCACTGACAAAGACTTGATCAGTCTATAATTTTAATGGTAGGTTTATTTGAACAGAGAGAGACAGAATAATAACAACAAAATCCAGAAAAACGCATGTCAAAAATGATATAAATTGATTTGCATTTTAATTAGGGAAATAAGTATTTGACCCCTCTGCAAAACATGACTTAGTACTTGGTGGCAAAACCCTTGTTGGCAATCTCAGACGTTGTAGTTGTAGTTGGCCACCAGGTTTGCACACATCTCAGGAGGGATTTTGTTCCACTCCTCTTTGCAGATCTTCTCCAAGTCATTAAGATTTCGAGGGTGACATTTGGCAACTCAAACCTTCAGCTCCCTCCACAGATGTTCTATGGGATTGAGGTCTGGAGACTGGCTAGGCCACTCCAGGACCTTAATGTGCTTCTTCTTGAGCCACTCCTTTGTTGCCTTGGCCGAGTGTTTTGGGTCATTGTCATGCTGGAATACCCATCCACGACCCATTTTCAATGCCCTGGCTGAGGGAAGGAGGTTCTCACCCAAGATTTGATGGTACATGGCCCCGTCCATCGTCCCTTTGATGCGGTGAAGTTGTCCTGTCCCCTTAGCAGAAAAACACCCCCAAAGCACAATGTTTCCACCTCCATGTTTGACGGTGGGGATGGTGTTCTTGGGGTCATAGGCAGCATTCCTCCTCCTCCAAACACGGCGAGTTGAGTTGATGCCAAAGAGCTCCATTTTGGTCTCATCTGACCACAACACTTTCACCCAGTTCTCCTCTGAATCATTCAGATGTTCATTGGCAAACTTCAGACGGCCCTGTATATGTGCTTTCTTGAGCAGGGGGACCTTGCGGGTGCTGCAGGATTTCAGTCCTTCACGGCGTAGTGTGTTAACAATTGTTTTCTTGGTGACTATGGTCCCAGCTGCCTTGAGATCATTGACAAGATCCTCCCGTGTAGTTCTGGGCTGATTCCTCACCGTTCTCATGATCATTGCAACTCCACGAGATGAGATCTTGCATGGAGCCCCAGACTGTTGTCACCTTCTCACCAAGCTGCTTGGCGATGGTCTTGTACCCCATTCCAGCCTTGTGTAGGTCTACAATCTTGTCCCTGACAGCCTTGGAGAGCTCTTTGGTCTTGGCCATGGTGGAGAGTTTGGAATCTGATTGATTGATTGCTTCTGTGAACAGATGTCTTTTATACAGGTAACAAGCTGAGATTAGGAGCACTCCCTTTAAGAGTGTGCTCCTAATCTCAGCTCGTTACCTGTATAAAAGACACCTGGGAGCCAGAAATCTTTCTGATTGAGAGGGGGTCAAATACTTATTTCCCTCATTAAAATGCAAATCAATTTATAACATTTTTGACATGCATTTTTCTGGATTTTTTTGTTGTTATTCTGTCTCTCACTGTTCAAATAAACCTACCATTAAAATGATAGACTGATCATTTCTTTGTCAGTAGGCAAACGTACAAAATCAGCAGGGGATCAAATACTTGTTTCCCTCACTGTAGATGGCAAGCAAATCAAACAATATTTTAATATAGCCATCTAGTTTATCACCTGAAAGTTAGCTTGTTAACTAGCCATATTGGCGTGATCTGTTATTAGCTAGCTAGCCAATTTGATGTGGTATATCAATCAATGTAGCCTATCATGTCTGTCAGCAGCAATTGTGATTAAACACTCTTAAAACAATGTTAAAAAGGGGATAATGTTAACTAACTTCGCTAGGTAGGCCTACATTGGTTGGAGAAAAAAGTACATTAGGTCTACTTACCACTATGTGTAGCCAACTGAACAAAGTCATTACCGGTAGCTTGCAAAGTAAACATTATCAGCTAACAGTATATCGGCAAATGCGCCCTTCTGCTGCTTGACAGGCAGAGCCCACAAAGGATGGGAAATTAACCTCAACCACTCATAGGCAAAGCAACGGGAAGTAGGGGTGCTGAGGGTTCTGCAACACCCCCTGAAAAATCAGAATAAAAAAACAATATTAAATGTTTGTGTTTTTTTCACAGAAGGAGTCATTTGACAACAATAACACATTGAATCAACTGTAAAAATACTGTATTTTTACTGCTACCCAGCAGCCAGTAACTTAATGTAAAATTATAGGTAATTTTTTACAGTGTGTGCCATAAGCACATCTGACGTATCTTATAAGTATAACTGTGAACCTGTAATTCATTTTACTTGGAACCAGAGGGTTCTTCATGAGAGGGTTCTAAAATGGAACTCAAAAGGCTTTCCCTACCTACAGGGACAAATCAAAGGGTTCTACGTGGCACCCAAAAGGGTTCCCCCATAGGGACAAATGACAAGATGTCTATTGGTTGTAATCTTTTAACACTCTTTATCACACCCACATATCCAGTGGTGTAGCAGGAAATTAAGGTTGCTGGCACCCGAGAGGTTGTGAGTTCAAATCCCAAGTGAGGTTGACCCCCAAATAATCTGAATTTTGCTGGTTTGCAAAACCACGCCCATTATGATCATATTTCCCAGCATGCTCTATTGCTGTTTGATTTTTATGAATGTTTTTTCTAATGTCTGTGTTTTTGCATGTACATTGATTGATTATTTAATCAATTAATTTATCTTATGCTACACAAAGATAAATAACTGTAACAATGACGCTGTTAGTCGAGAAGCAGGTGCAGGTGAAGCGTTTAATAAAACAACAAACAAGACAGCGTAACAGTGGCGATAAAGCATGAACAATACCGACTGAGGAATGAACGGAAGGGAGGGATAGATAAAGGGGAGGTAATGCAGAAGGTAAAGGAGTCGAGGTTTGAATGATAATGATCTGCAGGTGCGCGTAATGATGGATGCCAGGTGTGCATAATGATAAATCCCAGGACCGGTGGTTAGTATTCCGGCGACGTCGCACGCCGGAGGGAAGGATCAGGAGTAGACATGACAGTACCCCCTCCTCTGACGCGCGGCTCCCGCCGCAGGACCACACCAGCCAGGGGGACGACCCAGAGGGCGAGGAGTGGGTCAGTCCAAGCGGCGAAGGTGGAAATCACGGATGATGTTAGGATCCAGAATGTCCTCCATCGGAACCCAACAGAGCGCCTCTGGGCCATACCCCTCCCAGTCCACCAGGTACTGGAGCCGACCCCGGGAGTCCATTAGGGATCTGACAGCATACGCCGGACTCCCCTCTATGTCCAGGGGGGGTGGGGGGGGGGTGTCGTGGGGGACAGCCTCAGCTAGGGGACCAGGAACCACCGGCCTGAGAAGGGAGACATGAAAAGAGGGTGAGATACGATAGTGACTGGGCAGCTGTAACCTATATGTCACCTCGTTGACCCTGCAGAGAACCTTGAACTGCCCCACAAACCGGGGGCTCAGTTTCTTGCAGGGCAGGCGGAGTGGGAGGTTCCTGGTAGAAAGCCAGACGCGATCCCCAGGCTGGAACACAGGGGTATCACTGCGGTGGCGGTCTACCTGTTCCTTTTGACGGAACCACTCATCAACCACAGGAGTTTCGGTCTGGCCTGGGGTCCACGGAGCCAGGGCAGGCTGAAAACCCAGAACACACTGGAAGGGGATCAACCCAGTGGAGTAGTGACGTAGCGAGTTCTGGGCGTACTCTGCCCATGGAAGGAATCGTGCCCACTCACCCTGCCGGTCCTGACAGTGACTCCTCAAGAACCTCCCCAGCTCCTGGTTCATCCTCTCCACCTGCCCGTTGGACTGAGGCCGGTACCCGGAAGCAAGGCTGACCGTGACCCCAAGCTTCTCCATGAAGGCCCTCCATACTCGTGATGTGAATTGGGGGCCATGTCCTCCGGAAGGCCATAATGCCGGAAGACCTGCTGGAAGAGTGCCTCAGCGACCTGGAGAGCAGTGGGGAGACCAGGAAGAGGGATTAAACTATTTATTTACTACCACCAAAATGGTGGTGAAACAGTCAGAGGAGGGGAGATCGGTTACAGAGTCAATGGATAGATGTGACCAGGGTCGCTGAGGCACGGGAAGCGGCAGGAGCTTCCCTGCTGGAGCGTTACGGGGGGACTTGGTTTGGGCACATTCAGAACAGGAGTTGACATAGCAAGTGACATCCTGCGCTAAGGTGGGCCACCAGTATTTCCCAGAGATGGATTGGGTAGTGCGAGAAATCCCTGGATGTCCAGCGACGACAGCTGTGTGCGCCCAGGTCAGCAGCCGGTCTCTTATCCCTGTGGGAACGTAAATGCGCTCTGGAGGACAATTAGTGGGTGCAGGCTCCCTCTCCAGAGCCTGGAGGATGTCCGCATCTACATCCTAGACCACAGGAGCTACGACTCGGGAGGATGTAATTATTTGCGCATTCTGGACAGGACCCTCCCCCGAATCGTAGAGACGGGACATAGCATCAGCCTTGGTGTTCTTAGAACCTGGGCGATAAGTCAGCGTGAAGTCAAACCTTGTGAAGAAAAGGGCCCACCTTGCTTGTCATGGATTCAGCCTCCTCGCTGTCCGTATGTACTCCAGGTTCCGATGGTCGGTGGGAAAGACGAATGGTTCCTTGGCGCGCTCCAGCCAGTGTCTCCACTCCTCCAATGCCAACTTCACCGCCAGGAACTCACGATCACCGACGTCGTAATTCCTCTCTGCAGGGGACAGTTTCTTCGAGTAAAACGCACAACTTCTGTGGGTTACCCAGTCGTTGAGACAGAACTGCCCCCATGCCTACCACTGAAGCATCCACCTCCACCACAAAGGATGTCGTGGGATCTGGGTGTTTGAGCACTGGGGTGGAGGTGAAACGTCCTTTGAGTGGACAGAAGGCCTCGTCGGCTGCTGGGCTCAACACCAACCTACGGGGCCCTCCTTTAAGGAGAGAGGTGAGAGGAGCGGCAACAGAGCTGAAGTTCCTGATGGATCGGCGGTAGAAGTTGGCAAACCCCAAAAACCATTGTAACCCCTTTATGGTGGTTGGAACTGGCCATGACCTGACTGCATCTACCTTCTGTCGTCCATCCTCACACCCTGCGGGCTGATTTGGTAGCCTAAAATGGAGACCGTCCTCTGGTGAAATTGGTACTTCTCAGCCTTGACGAACAGGTGGTTGGCAAGGAGGCATTCCAGGACTGCGTGAACATGAATGATGTGAACCTCCAGGGTAGCTGAGTAGATCAGGATGTCATTGATATACACAATCACCTGGTGGCCGAGCATGTCCCTGAACACCTCGTTAACGAATTCCTGGAACACTGATGGAGCATTGGCTAAGCCATATGGCATCGCCAAGTACTGGTAGTGACCAGACATCATGCTAAATGCAGTCTTCCACTCATCCCCCTCCTGGATGCGGATGAGATTGTATGCACTCCACAGATCCAATTTGGTAAAGATCCGGGCCCCGCAGAGTTGCTCGATGGCTGACGGCACGAATGGGAGAGGGTACCGATACTTTGTGGTGATTTCATTGAGTCCTCTGTAGTCAATGCAGGGATGTAACACTCCATCCTTCTTGGCCACGAAGAAGAAACCAGTCGACGCAAGGGAAGTAGACGTGCGGGTGAAACCTCTTGGATGCAATCCTCCATGGCCTGGGTCTCAGCCACCGACAGAGGGTAGATGCGTCTGCGAGGAGGCGCAGAACCTGAAAGCTGGTCGATGGCACAGTCCCAGGTGCGATGAGGAGGAAGACAGGTGGCGCTGGTCTTGGAGAATACCTCCCGCAGGTCCTGGTATACCACTGGGATGTTGGGCAACCACAGGACTCTTAACCGACGTGGAACCACAGGGGACAGGGAAGCAGGTCCTCCGGCATTCGGGTGACCAGTCTGTAATTCACATTCTCGACCATGAGATGGTAGGTTTGTGGCGTTGAAGCCAAGGGAGGCCGAGGATGATCTTGTGGACTGGTAATAAAGAAGGGAATGTTCTCCTGATGTATGGACTCCACGGTGAGGGTGAGTGGTTGAGTGATGTTGGTGACGGTTCCGGATCCTAAAGGCCGACTATCCATGGCTTGAACTGGAAGAGGAGAGCGGGTATGAGTTGATGTTAAGAGAGGAGGCAAGTGTCTGGTCAATAAAGTTCACCCCGGGACCAGAATCCACTAACACTGTAGACACCGTACATGAGGGACAGTCAGATGTAATGGACACCAAAAAGAGCCTAGTAGACAGTGAGGAAGATGGAATACTCACTTCTGCCCTAGGGGGAGGAAGATCACATGACTGTCCATCCCTCTGCTCTTGTGGATCCCGGATTCGGACAGCTCTGGAGCTTGTGCCCTCCTTGTCCACAGTACAGACAGAGCCCCAGCTGTATCCGTCTGCAGCGCTCTGCCGTGGGGAGACGAGTGACCCCTACCTCCATGGATTCAGACTCTGATCCCGAGTGTTCACTGAGGGAGGGAGGGAAGTGATGAGAGTACCGGCGCTCCCGAAGTAGGTTATCCAGACGGATGGCCATCGCAATGAGTGCGTCCAAGGTGATGTTGTCGTCTCGACAGGCCAGTTCCTTCTGGACCTCTTCACACAAACCTCTACTATATAGCATACGAAGCGCCAGCTCATTCCATCCCCTGGATGCTGCTACTGTCCGAAAGGTGAGCGCGTACTCAGCAGCCGTCTGGTTCCCCTGCCATAGTTGCAGTAGCCGCTCACCTCCCTCTCTGCCCTCCGGGGGATGATAAAAATACATTTAAACAGAGCCATGAACCCCTCATAAGAATCAAGCTCCTCTCCCAGACGGCCGTAGCCCATTCCAACGCTCACCCAGTCAGTAGAGAAATCACCGTGGCAACCTTGGACCTCTTGGTGGTGGGAGCTCCCCTCTGATGCGTAAAATAGAGGGAGCAGTGAAGTAGGAAGCCACGGCATTTGGATGGTGTACCGTCATATTTATCCGGGAGGGTGGCTGAATGGGCTGATGTGCTGGCTCGACTGGTTGTAGTGTATCCTCCGCTGGATGAAGGCAACGCCTCCTGGGTGTGTTTGAGACGTTGCACACTGCGAAGAACCTCCTCCGTAGCCGATCCCAGTTGTGCCAGCTGGTCATGGTGTTGACGTAGAAGATAACCCTGTTCATCAACCGTCTGAGAGATATTCGAATTTCCTGCTGCTTCCATGGTTTGAGTCGGTATTCTGCAACAATGAGTCGAGAAGCAGGTGCAACGTTTAATAAAACAACTAACAAGACAGCGTAACAGTGGCGATAAAGCATGAACACAGGAACAATACCAACTGAGGAATGAACGTAAGGGAGGGGCAGATAAAGGGGAGGTAATGAGGAAGGTAATGGAGTCCAGGTGTGAATCATAATGATCTGCAGGTGCGCGTAATGATGGATGCCAGGTGTGCGTAATGATAAATCCCAGGACTGGTGGTTAGTATTCCGGCGACGTCGCATGCCAGAGGGGAGGAGCAGGGGTAGACTTGACAATAACATACATTTTCCTAAACTAATCCATTCCCGTCTCATTTCTTCATCTTTCTTACCCTAGCAGTCATTCTGAATGCAGATTGTGGGAATCCACTCTGGCTGGATTCCAATAGAAATTAAACAGCACTTTGCTTAGCCATCATAATGTGACTTGATGCTGGTTTTGCATTAGCTTATGCTGGTCACCAGTGTCCAAAACACAGCGAAGGCTGGTCACCAGCGAAAAACACAACGAAGGCTGTTCATCAGTGAAAACACAACGAAGACTGGTCACCAGTGAAAACACAACTAAGGCTGGTCTGCCAGCATAACCAGCTAGACCATGCTGGTCAGACCAGTTTGACAGCTAGACAATGCTAGTCAGGCCAGCTTGACCAGCTAGAACATGCTGGTCAGACCAGCTTGACCTGTATCCAACCAGCACTGACCAGCATAGACCAGCATGGACCAGCATAGACCAGCATGGACCAGCTTGAAATCTATGCTGGTCTATGCTGTTTTTTTTCCACAGGGAATGTAACCACATCATAGAAATAAAAGTGTTTATTATTATAGAATAATGATAACCCTGATGACAATGATGATGATTACTGGTAGGTTTTTCCCTTACAGTTTGTGAATGAGACTAGTGGCCTTGCTATGCTCAGTTGGTAGAGAATGGCGCTTGCAATGTCAGGGTTGTGGGTTCGATTCCCACGGGGGGCCAGTATGAAAAATGTATGCACTCACTAACTGTAAGTCGCTCTGGATAAGAGCGTCTGCTAAATGACTAAAATTTAAAATGTAAAATGTGGATGATAGAGTTGATAGAGAGCTGATGAGAGATAAGATATGTGACTCAGGAAACTAGGCATATGTTGCACGTCACTACTTCACAGGAGCGGCATTTGAACGTAAACATTAATTTTTTTGCAAATTTTTTTGCAAATCTGGAACATGTGAACTTTCATGTGCCTTAATAACAAACTTGTATTCCATCCATAAAAATACGAATACAATTGTTAAATTATGAGCCTAGTTGGTTTAGCCATGGAAAAAGACAGGAACCTTCCCACTAGCCATGATTGGCTGAGATAATGGATAGGCTGGACATGCCAGGAGATGAGTTTGGATTGGTCTGCCATGTAGCATGCTTCTGTCTATAACGTGAGCTGTTCAGTATGTGTTGACAGTCCTTTCTACCGTGCCGTTTTTGAAAGATATAACGTTAGCCATCGAGAACTACAAAATATTTGCTACGTTTCTAACAACATTGATGCCCTGAATTTAGCAGGCGCTATTGACAGTTCAGTTGGAAAAGTGATGGGCTACTTTTAGCACACGCCACGGTCAGTGTGAACCAGAGTGACTTGACACAACGCTGGCCAAACAAGATGTAGCTACAAACAAAACGGAGTTAAATGGTTCCAGTCTGCCGTGAAGCGTTCATCCATGTATACGGGTAAGAGTCTAGCTACATTTTCAGATATACGTTTCTAATTTTGTCAGAAAGTTGTTTTTATTGCAAGTTAATGCATACTTTTAGTTAGCTAGCAGAAGTTAGCTTGCTGACTCGCTAGCTAACGTTACGTATATGATCTGTGTAGTACTATTATTCAAATCAGAAGTCCATTTGCATTGCTAGTTATAGCCTAATGTTAGCTAGCTAACATTGAACCAAGTTTGTTAGCTTTTGCTACCTGCAGATTCATACTACAGCTATGACAATGTTTGTATTGGTAATAGTATGAGTTGGGATTATGCCAGTTAATTGTTTAGCTAGCTAGCTACCTAGCTAGCTACATGTCTAAACAAAAGACTCCACTTCGGCCGGATTATTACATGACCCATCAAATTAGCCAGATGTGTCTGGGGCTGATTACGGCAATCTATGTATTTCATGAACATGTGTACATGTCTAGACAATAGTGACCCATCCACTTAGCTAGATGTGGCTGGGGGGTGGTTATAGCATTTCCTTCACATGACCCATCAATTTAGACAAGTGTGTCGGGTAAGCGTCATCTAATAATGATAAAATATTGATAAAATATTTTTATCTAACCACTTCACAGTACTGTTTACACCTTCTGTATCCTGTGCATGTGACAAATAAATAAATGTTATTTGATATAGTGTGTGTTTACCACATTGCCTCACATGTGAATCCTTAAAGAGATGGGTGGGGCTAAGGCTTAAGAGGGTGTGAATGATGCTGAATGGGTGTAGACAAAGAAGAGCTCTCCAGTAGGTGTACCAAAACATTCAAGGGCAATTTTCTCAAAAGTGGGGTTACAAGTTTATCAACTTTCAAAGCAGAATTACTTTCCTGTTGTTCCCCAACTGCAGTGTATAATATACCAGTTTATAGCTCTGAGTCTCTACTGTTATCCAATGTAAAAAACACAATTTCAAATTTTGCTACATAAGACCGAATCGAGGCGGTCGGTCACATATTGTAGATCTTGGTGGGATATATGGGGTAAAAATTTAAGGTATTTCTCCATTCTGTGAAACCCATCAGGTCTGCAGGTACAGTGGTGGGAGATTGAAAGAATTCCCCCCTTTGAGAGAATTTAATCCAAAATGGTAAAAACCAAGGAGCTATATCTTTATATGCCTGCTTAGTGCTTATAAACCACAAACAGATGGGAGACGTGGAGAGCAGGAATAGTTCCATTCTGGCTACCATGGAGAAGATGGCAGGTTTACAGAGGCAGAGAGAGAAGAGAGAGCCTGAGAAATGCACAGCACATTCTTCACAAGCTGACACAGAGGGAGCAGCTTTCACTCCTCTCTGGTAAAGTCATCAAGGCCCAAACACAAGAGGAAGTGTGGAAACAATGGATTGCTCTGAGCTAACAGACTCACTTTGAAGCACAATCAGCACTTTTATACTGTGCACTTTTCACATTAGATTAAATTGAATTAGTTTAGTTGACATATTTTCTAAATTACTCACTTGACAAAATAATAAAAAAGGTTGAGGGAGCATGCCATACTGAAGTGATAACGCATGATAATAAATACGTCGTAATGAAATACGTTTTCAGAACATTGATAATCTTATTGGTATTTGAAGCTGTGCCGTGGCAACGCTAATATCAATCATCTGAGAACTGGACAAATAAATGATAAGTTGTACAGCTCACTGCAACAGCATTTCCAGGAAAAACATATTCAACATTCAATGGCTCCAGCAATAGTCCCCAGGGAAGCCGCAGGCCAATCATATGCCACAGGATAAAGTTAAAAGTCGCTCAGATCCTGTCACAGCCATGGGGCAGAGGGTCATATATTATGAATGTATATTTTCCCAGGGAGCCTTGGTGCAGGTCGGCAGAGTGATGTATGGGGCAATGGTGGGTATGGAAGGTGTCCTCTACGGGACCAGAGTCTCAGTGCGTCAGTTTTAACCCTCAGGGCCACCACAGGACACGGCAGTTTGGCATTACACTAGTCCAGTTTCTGTATAGAGTCCCAGCATTCCAGGAAATGCCGGGGATTGTGTCGTGGGAAATTTCCCCATCTACTTGAATAGACGGCCAGCCATTCTTTATTTTCAGTTATGTCGGGGACATCCTGTTCCCGGTTTCTCTTTTAGCCCGGCAGTTCTTGAGTTTTCTCTGGGCCCAGGGCAGGCCTGTTTTCAGCCCTGAGGTCTTGGCTGTTGACAAAGTCATGGTCTGGGTCAGTGGAGGACAGAGCTAGTGGGGATACGTGACCTGGCTATGCAGCTGAAGCATCATGGTGGCTTTTCTGATGAATGAGTCTGTCAGCTTGACAGGCATAAAAAATGAATGTCAGAATAAACAGGGCTACTATGTATCTTCCCTGTTCATTCATTACAGTGAGATATGTCATGCTAAATGTTATACATTTTTACATTTACATTTAAGTCATTTAGCAGACGCTCTTATCCAGAGCGACTTACAGTTAGCACATACATTATTTTATCGAACCCACAACCCTGGCGTTGCAAACGCCATGCTCTACCAACTGAGCTACATCCCCTGCCGGCCATTCCCTCCCCTACCCTGGACGACGCTGGGCCAATTGTGCGCCGCCCCATGGGTCTCCTGGTCGCGGCCGGCTACGACAGAGCCGTAGACAGTACATTTTATGTTTAGGTTTTCATTACATCAAACTGTTACTGCATATTGGTTATTGATTTGGACACTTAAACTGTATTTTGACATTGGGCTATTTATCAATATGCATTGTCAACAGGAAGCAGCGACAGCATCATTTTCAACGTATGTTTTAGGAATATAAATGGAACTTTCAACATTAATTTCCAATGGTATTGTACTTAAATCAGGTAAAAACTGCTGAATGAGTCCAAAAATGTGCTAGTATACCATAAAAAACACCAAAACAGGTTTGCCCATGCTACTCTATAGCCCCGTTTTTATTGGCACTTTGAAGTCAACCCGGGTTGGGCTTGCCTTGGTGGGCTAGCTCAAATTGAGTTTCCACTGCCTCCAGAAATGAGAAATGTCATATTCCTAGGTAGCCAATATGTGACTGTGCAGCTGGCTTCACTAATGTTGCTAGCTAGCAAGATGTTGAAGAATTTAATTCACCCTCACCATGCTGTAACTTAGGTTACCCCATACTCCTGCCAGTGCCAGCCAGACTCAGAGCCATGTATTTAGCTTTCTAACGTTTGCTAGCATAACAGGCTAGCTAGCTATATTCTTACTTTGTTTGCCATGGCATTGGCTATTAGCTAGCTAACCAAGCAAACCGGACGACAGGTTTGATAGCTAGCTTTCAATAAGACCTGGCCAGTTAAAATTCCTGCTAACTCACGTTAGCTAGCTTGTTTCCACTGATTGGCTAGCCAATGTTAGGTATCTAGCATTCGAGGGCTGACTGTTGTCGTAAAAGTTTATTGTGTAGTGCAAAAGTGAATGAAGGATCCAGCTATGGTGGTAATTCGTGTCATGTCTGACTACTGCAGTACTGCTTGTCCATATGCTAGCTAACAGCAACAAGCTCAGACGAACTAGCTAAACGTGGTGTCAGCATCCACCAGTGATCAGCTGGTGGTTGCATAGTAATGGCGTCACCAGCCCGAATTCTAATCGAGCTGGCACCAGTTGTGAAACTGGGCTGTGCTGGCCCGGGTTTCTCTCGAGCCAGCTTGAATTTGGCCCTAATTTTAAGTGCCAGTCGAAACGGGCTTATGTCATTGTGTGCCTAGTTAACCTACCTCTTTAGGATTGGGGATATAGCCTGCATATGCCAAGACAAAGTTGCAGAACTTGTTAAAGTCTTCGACGGTCCTCTTTCTCCTCTCTGGAGGCAGAGTCTCCGTTTTGCACTTCAATAACGAATCTTGGTGTTCATACATGGGAACGATAAGCAATTTTACTTTCTGCATAGACTCATTACATCATTAAATCACAGGTCAGATCAAGTAAACCCCATACATTTAACATAAGTTTACAAGTATGACATAATTGAAAACATTGTTGTTTGAGTGAATGAGACATGTACGTCAACCGTGCAAACGAGTTAGCAATAAGAGGACCCTGGCTCCATACTCAGAAGGTAATGGAAAATGTTGTTGTACAGCATAACAAATTATAGTTAGTGTGCCAGTAAATTTAATTCCAAAGAGCTTTGTCTCTTCTTCTCTGGCACAGTGTACCTAGCCCCAGGTGCTGCTGGGTGAGACTGCCGGGGAGCGCTCTGCTGGCTCACCTGTGATGTGGGAAGCTATAGTGACAGGGGGAATGCATGCACAGCAAGTGAGTCAACCATACAGGTATGTACCTGATTGTTCCCTGCATTTTAACCAGACACATTTCCACCCCACTGCACAGCACTCAGAGAGGTTCACACGCTATACTCACTCAACCAGTGCTTTCTCAACCTGCTACAGCCGCTTCCTGTCTCTATTCTCGTTCTCTCTCTTCCTTTTCTTCTTTCTCTTCCTATAGTACTGTATATGTCCTTCTGGAAGTATCCGTTCCCTCTCTCGCTCCCACGCACTCACTATCGATCTCTCCATCTCTGACTCTGACACAGTCCGTCTCGCGGTCCGCCCCCTCATTGTTTCAGTATAGCTGCCTGCTGCCTGGCCTGATTGTCTGTGCTCTCTCATCAATAGAAAGAGCTGATGGGCTGTGTGGGCCCGAGGGCAGTGGAGTGCTCTCTCACCACCCTCTGTCCCTCTCTGTTTTCAGCTGACTCAGTGTGTGGGCACGGTGAAGTGGGTTGTGGAGGTGGTTGCGACTGTCTGAAGGACAACAGAGTGCCTGTAGAGGTAGAGGTAACATGGGCCCTGACACACACAAACACACTACTTTTGCACGTTTTTTAAAGCCATACTTGTCTCTGCCTTCTCTTGTCTGAGGCTCTTTCCTGTGTTCTCACTCGGTGAGTTGCAACACTTTGTGTGCTGGTTGCTAAGACCCACTTCCTCGGGCACTCTAACACAGGACACAGAACAGAAAACAAACACCACATCATTCAACAGTGAAATATGCTTGTGATTAGGCTTTGGCTCTGTACAATACTACAATGCTACAATTTGTCAGGTTTGCCCACCATTGCTATTTTTTTTTACAAGATCATCTTGAAAACCATATCTCTCTGTTCCTTTTCTGTTTCATGAGTTACTGACATTTTTTTGCATCATCTCTTGTTTTGTTGCTTATTTTTTTCTTTTTGTAAAAAAAAATATTATCTTTATTCCACATTTCAAAATCAAATCAGATTTTATTGGTCAAGTGTGCCGAATACAACAGGTGTAGACTTTACAGTGAAATACTTACGAGCCCGTTCCCAACAATGCAGAGTTAAAAAGTAAGAAAAATATTAGCTAAATACTGGGGTTTTTTTGTCGCTTTGGTACTATTTTCACAAGTATGTGGTATAATTTCACAACTCTTAGTACAAAACTCAAAACAGATCAACAAAAAGGCAGTTTTTTCAAAACTTTAAGCACATTTTCAATTGACTAAGTACAACACACAAAATCGCACAGTAACTTTTTCACCAAACCTAATCAGTGTTTCATCTAGAAATACCTTTCATTTAATGTCTCCTGAGTGGCGCAGTGGTCTAAGGCACTGCATCGCAGTGCTAGCTGTGCCACTAGAGATCCTGGTTCGAATCCAGGCTCTGTTGCAGCTGGCCGCGACCGGGAGACTCATGGGCAGCGCACAATTGGCCTAGCGTTGTCCAGGGTAGGGGAGGGAATGGCCGGCAGGGATGTAGCTCAGTTGATAGAGCATGGCGTTTGCAACGCCAGGGTTGTGGGTTCAATTCCCATGGGGGACCAGTATGATTTTTTTTTTAATATGTATTCACTAACTGTAAGTCGCTGTGGATAAGAGCGTCTGCTAAATGACTAAAATGTAAAGTAATTGCCTTTCCCAATGCAACGCTCACAATACTTTTCATATGATTCTCTTCTCATTTGTTTAAATACATTTGACCATAACTTAATTCAACTGTCCTTAATGGTTAATCACTTAACCGTTTGGTAAACCTATAGATTTTAAACTGGTTTGTCTACTTTATATGGATTTTTAGAACTACAGAAATAAAATGTGTGTTTGTAAAGTATAAACATCTAAATTACATGTGAGCAAGGGCCCTATCAGAGAGAGGGAGGCAGACGGCAGGGAACTGTTGTGTCCAATGAAGTCCGGGCCATCGTCGATGACCATGTGGTTAACAAAGGCCTTACCATGGCATAGGCTGCCAGATTAGTTAGCCCCAATCTGAAAAAATCTACTGTCAATTCGATCATGAGAGCATTTCGCCAACAAAACCAGTAAGTCTACAGGATATGCACTATGCTTTACCATTACATTTACAGTAAATTACATATTGTAATGCAAAACATGTTACAGTATTCTTACAGTATGATCTATTGACAGTGTATTCTGTATTACCCTCAGAATTGACAGAAGACCCCACGGTGGTGGCCGTGGCCGTGTGCTGACCGACCAGAAGGAGTGGGCAGTGGTGGAAATGGTGAGGGCCAGGAATGACATACGGCTGTCTGAAATAAAGCAGACCGATGACACCTTTGCCAATGTGGCATTCATCAGCCCACCAACAATCACCCGCCTTTTGAAGAGGAACTAGGTATCTATGAAACACATTTACCTGGTGCCTTTTGAGAGAAACAACGACTGGGTGAAACAACTGTGGGCCGAGTATGTTCAGGTACCTCACTATATACTGTATTACTGTTACTATTTGATCCACATGCTACTTCACAATATCATATTGGATCTATACTGTAAAAATAACTAACCAAAATATATTTGTAGAGGGTGATAGTGCTTGATGCTGCTGTGAACCATCACAAGTATATACAGTACTTGTTGATGAAGCAAGCTTCAACCTGGCCAAAACTCTGTGCCGTGGGCGGAACCTCATCGGCCAACGGGCGACTGTCCAAGTACCTGGACAATGTGGGGGAAAAATCTCCATGTGTGCAGCTATCTCTGAAGATGGTGTGGTAGGACATAGGCTGTTACTTGGATCCTACAACGCTGCACACCTCATTGTGTTTCTCAATGAAATTGAGCAGGCCTGTCAAGGTGAAGGGGTCACATATGTCATTGTGTGGGACAATGTCAGGTTCCACCATGCAGAGGTGGTTCAGGCATGGTTTCAGGCCCATCCTCGATTCGTGACCCTATACCTGCCCCCATTCTCTCCTTTCCTCAACCCTATTGATGATTTTGTTTTCAGCATGGAGGTGGAAGGTGTACGATCGCCATCCCCATGAGCGTGCCACTCTCCTTCTTGCCATGGATGAGGCATGCAACGACATCAATGCAGACCACTGTCAAGCTTGGATTCGCCATGCCAAAAGGTTCTTACTGCGGTGCATGAACAATGAAGACATTCACTGTGATGTGGATGAGACAGGCTTGATTCATTTGTGCTAAACGTTATGTTTTATTTTCATTCATTTAGTTTGTTTTATTACATTTCTTACATTTTATTACAGACAGTACACCTATGTTGCAATTATATGTATTTGTAAATTAAAACATATATTTTGCATTAATGATTGTAGAGGATGTCTTCATTGATCACACCTTTGATTACACATTGGATAGATGTTCTGTCAATTTTGCTGGATAATGTAAGTGTATTGCCTAATGTGAAAACGGTGTAATCTACTGTAATTTACAGTACTGTAGCATATTACTTTCAGCAGCAGTACTTCTAAGGGTGATTTGAAACACATACTGTATCTTGCATTGCTTGCTATTGGATTAACTGGTAGTTAAAACGACTAAATTGAAAATATATCATTATGTTGTGTTTTGGTGTGTGTGTGTTGGAGTGTCAGTGTAGATTATGTGACTGTGTGGGTAGAGTAAATTGAGTGTGCATAGAGCCAGTGCAAGAGAGTCAGTGCAAAAAAAGTACGATAAAGAATTGATAGTGAAGGGGGTCAATGTAAATAGTCCGGGTAGCCATTTGATTACCTGTTCAGCAGTCTTATGGCTTGGGGGTAGAAGCTGTTCAGGTGCCTTTTGGTCTCAGACTTGGCTCTCTGGTACCGCTTGCCGTGCGGTAGCATAAAGAACAGTCTATGACTTGGGTGGCTGGAGTCTTTGACAATTTTTTGGGCCTTCCTCTGACACCGTCTGGTATTGAGGTCCTGGATGGCAGGGAGTTCGGCCCCAGTGATGTACTGGGCTGTACGCACTACCCTCTGTAGCGCCTTGCGGTCGGATGCCGAGCAGTTGTCATACCAAGCGGTGATGCAGCCAGTCTAGATGCTCTCAATGGTGCAGCTGTATAACTTTTTGAGGATCTGAGGGGGAAGAGGCGTTGTCGTACCCTCTTCAAGACTATGTTGTGTGTTTGGACCATGATAGGTCCTTAGTGATGTGGACATCGAGGAACTTGAAGCTCTCGACCCACTCCACTACAGCCCCGTTGATGTGAATGGGGGCATGTTCAGCCCTCAGTTTCCTGTAGTCCACGATAAGTGCCTTTGTCTTGCCCACGTTGAGGGAGAGGTTGTTGTCCTGGCACCTCACTGCCAGGTCTCTGACCTCCTCCCTATAGGCTGTCTCATCGTCGTCTGTGATCAGGCCTAATACCATTGTGTCGTCAGAAAACGTAATGATGGTGTTGGAGTCGTGCGCGGCCGCACAGTCGTGGGTGAACAGGAAGAACCGGAGGGAAATGAGCACGCACCCCTGAGGGGCTCCCGTGTTGAGGGTCAGTGTGGCGGATGTGTTGTTGCCCACTCTCACCACCTGGGGGCACTCAGGAAGTCCAGGATCCAGTTGCAGAAGGAGGTGTTCAGTCCCAGGGTCCTTAGCTTAGTGATGAGCTTGGAAGGCACTATGGTGCTGAACATTGAGCTATAGTCAATGAATAGCATTCTCACATAGGTGTTCCTTTTGTCCAGGTGGGAAAGGGCAGTGTGGAGTGCAATGGAGATTGCATCATCTCTGGATCTGTTGGGGCGGTATGCGAATTAGAGTGGGTCCAGTGTTTCTGGGATGATGGTGTTGATGTGAGCCATGACCAGCCTTTCAAAGCATTTCATGGCTACAGATGTGATTGCTATAGGGCGGTAGTCATTTAGACGGGTTACCTTGGCGTTCTTGGGCACAATCTGTCTGGCCCTGCGGCCTTGTGAATGTTAATCTGTTTAAAGGTCTTACTCACATCGGCTACGGAGAGCGTGATTATACAGTCGTCCGGAACAGCTGGTGCTCTCATGCATGGTTTAGTGTTGCTTGACTCAAAGCGAGCTTAGAAGGCATTTAGCTCGTCTGGTAGGCTCACGTCACAGGGCAGCTCTCGGCCGGGTTTCCCTTTATAATCTGTGATAGTTTGCAAGCCCTGCCACATCTGACGAGCATCAAAGCCGGTGTAGTAGGATTAGATCTTAGTCCTGTATTGACACTTTGCCTGTTTGATGGTTCATCGGAGGGCGTAGCAGGGTTTCTTATAAGCGTCCGGCTTAGTGTCCTGCTCCTTGAAAGCGGCAGCTTTAGCCTACAGCTCAGTGCGGATGTTGCCTGTAATCCATGGCTTCTGGTTGGGATATGTACGTATGGTCACTGTTGGGACGTTGTCGTTGATGCATTTATTATTGAAGCTGTTGACTGATGTGGTAAACTCCTAAATGCCATCGGATGAATCTCGGAACGTATTCAAGTTTGTGCTAGCAAAATAATCCTGTAGTTTAGCATACGCTTCATCAGACCACTTCCGTATTGAGCGTGTCACTGGTACTTCCTGTTTAAGTTTTTGCTTGTAAACAGGAATCAGGAGGATAGTGTTATGGTCAGTTTTGCCAAATGGAAGACGAGGGAGAGCTTTGTACGCGTCTCTGTGAGTGGAGTAAAGGTGATCAATAGTTTTTTCCCCTCTAGTTGCACAGTTTACATGCTGGTAGAAATTAGATTAAACACATTTCAGTTTTCCTGCATTAAAATCACCGGCCACTAGGAGCGCAGCCTCTGGATGAACATTTTCTTGTTTGCTTATGGCCCTATACAGCTCGTTGAGTGCGGTCTTAGTGTCAGCATCGGTTTGAGGTGGTAAATAGACAGCTACGAAAAATACAGATGAAAACTCTCTTGGTAAATAGTACGGTCTACAGCTTATCATGAGGTATTAACTCAGGTGAACAGAAACTCAAGACTTCCTTAATAGTAGAGATTGCGCACCAGCTGTTGTTGACAAAGAGACACACACCTCCCCCCGATCTTACCGTTCTGTCCTGCCGATGCATAGAAAAACCAGCTAGATGTACATTATCCATGTCTTTGTTCAGTCATGACTCTGAGGATCTGCAGAGAAGAATGGGAGAACTCCCAAAATACAGGTGTGCCAAGCTTGTAGCGTCATACCCAAGAAGACTTGAGGCTGTAATCGCTGCCAAAGGTGCTTCAACAAAGTACTGAGTAAAAAAGGGTCTGAATACTTATAAAAAATAAAAATAAATAAAGTATCCTGTTTTTTGTGTGTAGATTGATGAGGGGGAAAAACCATTTAATCCATTTTAGAATAAGGCTGTAGTAACAAAATGTGGGTCTGAATACTTTCCGAATGCATTATATATGTTTTTTAGGGGGTTGGTTATATTTCGCTAGTTGTGAGAGACTATACATTTTTTATGCTTTTTGTTAAGTCAGTAATTACTATGGTTAAAAAATGCTAAAATAGATTTTGGAAACTTAATGTGAAATGTCTGGAAAACAAATATATGATAAATGAATTGAAATTTGAAATACAGAAAATATGTGAATTGAAAATATTAACAAAAACAGAAAATTGACCTGTGGGAAATGATGAAGTCTAGAATGAAATGAATTTTAAAAATTAAGTGCCAATATTTAGATAAACCACAAAATAATAGATAGGCCTATATGGAGATATTTAAATAATATTTTAATTCAATCTCTCTTCTTTGAGTAGGTACATTGTCCATAGTTTGTAATAAATAAGTTAGCTTACCTTACTTGTTTTTGATTATTTTCTTATTTTCTCTTCCCTCCTCCTCCGGGGAGACCTGCTGTCTTTTCAGACCTTCTGTGATGATGGGAGTGCTGGTGGTGGGGCCATCATTGGGAGGTAGGGATGGAGGGGAAGAGGGGAGGGAACCAGGGAGGGATGGGAAGAGGGGCAGGGATAGGGACTTTACTGGTTCCATTTGCCATCTTGGCTCTCTCTCTTCTGGGCTCGCTCTCTGGACCAGCAGCTGTGACGGCAAACACTGCCACAGCGCAAGTGGTAGTCTTGCTGACTGTCTGGGGTGCTGGGTCAGATGCTGCGGGCTCACTTTCTCTCTCTCCCTCCTTGTCAGGCCTTGGATTAGAGGCTGCAACTCTTCTTACCATGCCCGCGTAGGACACTGGACATTGGAAGAAGGTGTGACCTTCACCTCCACACAGGCTGCACATGTCTTTTTCAGTACAGTCTTTTGCTTTGTGGCCCAGGCCAGCGCATTTCCAACATTTTAAATTATGTCAATCTCTGACCTGATGGTCCAGACTCTGACATTGCCATAAACTGGCATTTCAGGTATTTTTCTAGAGAGGGTGCTCCACCCAGAGCTTGTTATTGAAGGGAAGCTTTGCACTGATAGGCTGCCAGCCACACTATCAGTATATTGTTACCTGAGAAACCTAACTACAATAACACACATAAGAACACATTATGCAAGGTGACATATTGAAGGGAACATAGGGCCCAGGGAACATAGGGCTGA
This sequence comes from Coregonus clupeaformis, assembly GCF_020615455.1. Taxonomy (NCBI): domain Eukaryota; kingdom Metazoa; phylum Chordata; class Actinopteri; order Salmoniformes; family Salmonidae; genus Coregonus; species Coregonus clupeaformis. Next base: position 52,940,773 of record NC_059221.1, on the reverse strand, counting down.
GGGAACATAGGGCCCAGGGAACATAGGGCCAAGGGAACATAGGGCCCAGGGAACATAGGGCTGAGGGAACATAGGGCCCAGGGAACATAGGGCCCAGGGAACATAGGGCCAAGGGAACATAGGGCCCAGGGAACATAGGGCCAAGGGAACATAGGGCCCAGGGAACATAGGGCCAAGGGAACATAGGGCCCAGGGAACATAGGGCTGAGGGAACATAGGGCCCAGGGAACATAGGGCTGAGGGAACATAGGGCCCAGGGAACATAGGGCCCAGGGAACATAGGGCTGAGGGAACATAGGGCCCAGGGAACATAGGGCTGAGGGAACATAGGGCTGAGGGAACATAGGGCCCAGGGAACATAGGGCCCAGGGAACATAGGGCTGAGGGAACATAGGGCCAAGGGAACATAGGGCTGAGGGAACATAGGGCCCAGGGAACATAGGGCTGAGGGAACATAGGGCCAAGGGAACATAGGGCTGAGGGAACATAGGGCCCAGGGAACATAGGGCCCAGGGAACATAGTGCTGAGGGAACATAGGGCCAAGGGAACACAATGTCCTAATGCCATGGCAGTTTCACAACCCAGGTATGCAAACAACCCTAGGGAGATCACCTGAAATGTTTTTATTCCCCTCTCTAATTGATGCTATTAGATGATTATATTTCCTGCTAAGAATGTGTTCTCACCTAGCTAGCTACCTACTCCCTGTACTGGCCCAGTAGCCCAGCCTACCTACCTTGTTTTCACAGTTAAGAACTAATCCTCTCAGTTGTATTAACTGTTCCTCCTCCCTGAATAGGGCTTTGACCTCAACAGAAAGAAATGTCACCAGTCTTCATTTTTAGCATTCCTGTCATAGTGAGTCATCCTTCTGAGACCTTACATTTACATTTTAGTAATTTAGCAGACGCTCTTATCCAGAGCGACTTACAGTTAGTGAGTGCATACATTTTCATACTGGCCCCCCGTGGGAAACGAACCCACAACCCTGGCGTTGCAATCACCATGCTCTACCAACTGAGCTACAGGGGACTACTGTTGATTCTTATTGATTGTTTCTTCATTGTTCAGCAGTTTCTAGATGTGTAGTATCTGGATGGGTGCGGTTTACCAGAACCATGTTTGTATGGCCTAGATCTGCCATACCATATATCACATCAGATATTTTTTAGGTGAGATGACTATATATAGGCCTCAGTGGAAAGACATGTGTACATCGCCACCGCACATGAGATGTTTATTTTCCCTTCCTTCTCACTGTTCTGTTCTTTCAGATTGTTCTTATAGATTTCAGATTAATCTTTGTGATCCCTCTAGTGGTGATATGTGCCTGTCTTCAATAGAGAGACACTACGGCCGTTTAATGTGGCTAAACTAACCCTATGAAATCTTACTGGGTGAAATCATCCTTGTGGTGTTTTCGTTTCCACTGGGGGGATTAATGTGTCACCACCATACTCAGATAGCCTGTCTACACAGAATGCATTGCAAGTCTGCATATTATTCTGGTGTTTCACTTTGACATGGGGGAATAGCTCAATTGAAAGACACTGATCCCCTAAGTCTCTCCCAAGCTTGGGAAAATAGAAGTAAGAGTGAGAGAATGGTAAAGACATCCAGGTCAGACTGAGTCAAATACTTTGGTATTTTAAGGGCATTTAACTCTGAGATCCCATGATTCATTTCATGAACCAGGGCCAATAAAACATACATTTAAAACAACACTTAAATAACAATGAGGCAAATATACTTCTCAAATTCATTCTCGAGACACATTGTTGGCCCTCTCAACATTAGGAAAGGATAGCAGCGAGTTGGAATGATTCATTATATCATGGCCAATTTCCAGACATCCCATGAATTAAGTGAATTTATTTGTTCTATATAGACTCCCCCCAGTCCCCCCTACTGTTTGGGAGGCTGTGGATGCACATCCAGTGTACTTAGAAACATTCCACAGGACCATCTGTCTCTTATCGTTTCACAGCATCACTTCCTTCTCATAAAAACCAGGGAGACCATGGAGAAATGGAGCCAAGTTCTGAATTGTGTGAGTGTTTTTAAAAGGCTGTACGTGCCTATCAGACATCACCAGTGCCTGTTTGTTTACCTTGTCCCAGGACCCAGGCCTCACTTGACCTGTTCTCCACGTCTATCAATTCATTGGCAATAATGATACATTGCAACTTGCATTGTTAAGTGATATCTCGACAAATTAATGGGTCTATGCCATTTTGTCTGACCCAGTAAAGTGACCAGGTCTACTTCCTGTCTGGAGTGGTTATGGGGTGATTCGGCCAAGGTCGACGACCATCTCTCGGGAACATGACGTGGTGCACGTCTCCCGGGAAGTCTCTTCAAATTCCTCCACCAACAACTGATTCCTCAACTACACTTGACCCTGATTTGTTCTGTTCTCTGTTTGCCAGAAATCTGTCATACTTACAGTGATTATATAGTTATGTGTTTTAATAAACATGATTTATTCGTTTTGACAGTAAGTAACGTTGATTATGTAAGGACTGAGTGAGAACAGTAGAATAATAATGCTGTGTGTTCATTTCTCAGACACACAAAGTCTGAATAGCGTTCATAAGCAGCCTGGTCATGGGACTGTAAAATCATGTCAAACCTGTCCTGGGAGTATCTCCTTTAGAGTATTCTATTCGAGAGGAATGCCAACACCACCCGGATTAAAGACATAGCAGAGCTTCCAATTCAAATTTACTCTCCTTTATGAGTTCTAATCATTCAGAAGGGTACCTTCCATGCTCCTTTATAGGCATCATCTAATGATGATGTGTCATCACCCATCCCTCTCAGTTTTTCCTCATCCACAGTAAACAGCACCCTGACCAGTATTCTAAGGCTTACCTAGAACATAGTGTTGAACATGTAATCATAGAGGACACTTGAGTCCTCTGCTGAGCGGTTGGTTGTATATTTCCAACCCAGGTCCGTCACGCTCTCATGCCTGACTGAGTGAGATCATGTGACTGTTGTTATGTGTCTGTCTCTTTGATCAGTGCCTGGTATCGTACACCACAGTGGACATATATTGTGGTCGTCAGCAAGGTCACTCTGACTACAAGAAAGAGACAGCTTCAAAGGAACTGGCGAATAAAAACTGAACTGACAAGATAAGCCAGATCTGACTTGAATTACGTCTATTCACGAGAACTTCGATAATGTGCAAAGCGTGAGAAAGATTTTCGGACACAATGACAGTAATGTCATCCGCGGCATGTGGTATAAGTATTTTGATCATGTCATTGTCTATTGAGAGTAGAGGGAGTGATTCATGCCATGTGACAGTAGGGTTGGTGATGTGTGTGATGCTGTCTGACTGCCCTAGTGTTGATTTTCTCTCAGCGTTGGTCAACAGACAGTCTCAGGCCTGTCTCTGAGTTTAACACTGGAGTGGCAGCAGATTCTTGTTGGCCTGGCCTTGTGTCAGCAGGGGGATTCCTCTGGGCTCTTTGTCTGTGAGCTGCATTCCTCCCGGTCCCCACGCGTTGCCATCCCCACACTCACGCGCCAGCTCAGTGGCCCCGCTGCACACAGAGACACAAGCAGGGCCTGTGCTGCAGCTGAGGAGAGGCAGGGGTGTGAGAAACATGCACACTGAGGTCAAAGTTATGGTCCGGGAGGCGAAAACTGGCCCACACCCAAATAACCTCAGCCCACAGTGACGAGCGCTCCCTCTTCATCAGCACCCCTCAACCCCCTAACAGCCCCTCCTCAGGCGAGGAGATGAGACAATGGTGCAATTCAACATCTCTCAACACAAGAGCCCATCAAAATGCTAAATTCTGCTCTAGGAAGTGTGGTCAGCCTAAGTTATCCAACTTCAATCATCGGGATGGGAGAAAAAAAAATATCCAACCACAAACTCCACCACCACCACCACCACCAACACCATGTAGTAACCTCAGATCGTAACACCGCACTGATATTGATTATGAAGAGGCAGTTTAGGCTAACAGATGGTGTGCTGCACCCATTCACCCCTCCCTCAATGGGCTATTTTGAGGAGGAGTGTCCCCCCTTGCCCCCTCCCACCACCAGAAGTGTATCCGTCTAGGGTGCAATGGTGGTGGGACATCCATTCTAGATAGGCCACTCCATCTGGCTGTCAGTAGACAGAGCAGGGGACAGGGTGGCTGAATCACTGCCAGTGTGTTGTATCGCCCCATTTACAACACAGAGAGGCCTGAGAAAGAGGCAACACACCAAACCTGTAAAAATCTGACACCATCTGAGTTCCTTATAGTATATTTGGCCAAGACGATATTTCACCAAACTTTCATCTTTCATCATCTTACACATCAGCATGTGTACATTTATATATATTCCTCTGAAGTACTGTAAAATGTGAACTTCTGTTGAAGGCTGGCTTTGTAAATATTTCTGGTGGAAAATCAGGTCGTCTGAAACTTAGAAGGCAGTGTGTGAGGGAATTTGTGCTATGCGTCGATGGTCCGATTAATGGAGAGATGTGTTGAAAAGCGGAGGGGGAATGGAGGAGTTGTACGGTAGGTCGTTTTATCACTGGGGTCATGAGGGACCCATGAATAACTGGCTGCTGACATGTGCTATAACTCATATATGTTGGGTCCTCAAGCTGGAGGAAACACAGGCACTCTCAAGACGTGAGGTCGCCCTGGAATGTCTGATAGGCCAAGGGGTGAAGGACTACTAAAAGAACCCAAAGAGTGGGGTTATGGGAGACGAGAAAGCTACACCCTCATTTAGAGTTCCTAAAAAATCTCCAACTTGGGTTTTAGGATTTACAGGAGGCGATCTGTTTGTGTGGAAGTGAACAAAACACAGGAAGCACAAGCAGGCTACTGGGCAAGCGACAGTACTGCTACTCACCATATAATGGAGTGAATCTGAATGACTTCACCAGACAGACGAGCAGGACTGTGCATGATCAGCTCACACAGACAGAATCAAAGAACTAGAGCGTGGAGAGAGAAGTACCCCCCAGCTCCCCCTTCTTCCGTCAGATTCTGCGATGGGCTGCTTGTGTTGCCCCCCTCAGAGTTTTCAAGGACCCATCAGCTCTGCCCTCCTGACCTCCTCTCTTCTTACATCCTGAGACCCCTCACTGAGCAGCCAGCTGTGAGCTGGATCTGGTCCAACACCCCCCTTTCATCCAGCCGCTTCGAGATACCGCAGGAAATCCAGGAAATTCCGAACAGAACTGTGGTCCAGTCCAGTGTTCCACAGGGGGAGGTTCAGGTTAGGAAAAGCTCGCTGTCATCTAGTGTCTGTGGAACTGTAGCGACTGTAGCGTAAGGATCATGTACACTCAGTGGTGATGAAGACGTTGCTCATGGTTCTGTTGTGGTGCTTGTGTGATTATTCTGGCTGCTGTTGAATATGAGGTAGACTACATTCCAAGGGCCAATATTAAGATTAAAATATTTCCCCATGCAGAGATAGTTTGGACTCCAGACGCCAATGGACATACTTTTGCTGTAATGCCAGAGTATGAGTGAGCTATCAATATTGTAGCTGTAGACATTATGTACAGTCGTGGTCAAAAGTTTTGAGAATGACACAAAATCTGCTGCCTCAGTTTTTATGATGGCAATTTGCATATACTCCAGAATGTTATGAAGAGTGATCAGATGAATTGCAATTAATTGCAAAGTCCCTCTTTGCCATGAAAATGAACTTAATCCCCAAGAAACATTTTCACTGCATTTCAGCCCTGCCACAAAAGGACCAGCTGCCATCATGTCAGTGATTCTCTCGTTAACACAGGTGAGAGTGTTGACGAGGACAAGGCTGGAGATCACTCTGTCATGCTGATTGAGTTAGAATAACAGACTGGAAGCTTTAAAAGGAAGGTGGTGCTTGAAATCATTGGTCTTCCTCTGTTAACCATGGTTACCTGCAAGGAAACACGTGCCGTCATCATTGCTTTGCACAAAAAGGGCTTCACAGGCAAGGATATTGCTGCTAGTAAGATTGCACCTAAATCGATCATTTATCGGATCATCAAGAACTTCAAGGAGAGAGGTTCAATTGTTGTGAAAAAGGCTTCAGGGCGCCCAAGAAAGTCCAGCAAGTGCCAGGACCATCTCCTAAAGTTGATTCAGCTGCGGGATCGTGGCACCACCAGTGCAGAGCTTGCTCAGGAATGGCATCAGGTAGGTGTGAGTGCATCTGCACGCACAGTGAGGCGAAGACTTTTGGAGGATGGCCTGGTGTCAAGAAGGGCAGCGAGGAATCCACTTCTCTCCAGGAAAAACATCAGGGACAGACTGATATTCTGCAAAAGGTACAGGGATTGGACTGCTGAGGACTGGGGTAAAGTCATTTTCTCTGATGAATCCCCTTTCCGATTGTTTGGGGCATCCGGAAAAAAGCTTGTCCGGAGAAGACAAGGTGAGCGCTACCATCAGTCCTGTGTCATGCCAACAGTAAAGTAAAGTCAGGATGTGGCCCAGAAGTTAATTGACAGCATGCCAGGGCGGATTGCAGAGGTCTTGAAAAAGAAGGGTTAACACTGCAAATATTGACTATTTGCATAAACTTAATGTAATTGTCAAAAAAAGCCTTTAACACTTATGGAATGCTTGTAATTATACTTCAGTATACCATAGTAACATCTGACAAAAATATCTAAAAACACTGAAGCAGCAAACTTTGTGAAGACCAATACTTGTGTCATTCTCAAAACTTTTGACCACGACTGTATAACGTCTGGATTACTCATATTGAAGTGGAGTGCTGCATCAGATGACCTGGCCTCCACAATCACCCGACCTCAACCCAATTGAGATGGTTTGGGATGAGTTGGACCGCAGAGTGAAGGAAAAGCAGCCAACAAGTGCTCAGCATATGTGGGAACTCCTTCAAGACTGTTGGAAAAGCATTCCAGGTGAAGCTGGTTGAGAGAATGCCAAGAGTGTGCAAAGCTGTCATCAAGGCAAAGGGTGGCTACTTTGAAGAATCTCAAATCTCAAATATATTTTGATTTGTTTAACACTTCTTTGGTTACTACATGATTCCATATGTGTTATTTCATAGTTTTGATGTCTTCACTATTATTCTACAATGTAGAAAATAGTAAAAATAAAGAAAAACCCTGGAATGAGTAGGTGTGTCCAAACTTTTGACTGGTACTGTATGTTTTCAAAACCCTTATGTTTACATTAATTCTGATTATTTCCAGGGATACACAAGATCCTGAAATATATGTAGATATATTTGGTAAAAATAAAACCTTGTTGTAGTGATGCTGAATGTACCCCACTCTCCCCTACTCAATAAACACAAGTCAGCACCAAGCAGAGAATTAAGCACAGGATATTGATTGTTTTTAGAAGTAAGAATGCTTACTACTTACAATAACAATACCCTAAAACGTAAGAGTTGAGAGTATTGGGAATTGTACCATCTGTCCAATGTATGGAAGAAAGGAAGAGGAGACAGTTGCAGAGAGAAAGAGGAAGATTATCCACCTCCCCTGACCTTTGACCCCTACCTCATGTCATGGTCGGGTTACGGAACATAATTATACAAATGTGTAAACTGCAAATTGACCACAACTAAGCCCAAAAAGAGATTGTATTTGAAAATAACTATAATTTCATATGTTATTACATTGAGACACGATCACATATGTATTTTTATTTTATTTGTGAGAATACTTGGTCAACAGATTTCCTAAATGAAACCCATTTTTAGCTGAATTCCTGGTGACTTTAGTCTTTTTTTACCAAAGAAAATCACTCGTAGACGAATTTGGCCCACGGCCCGCCTGTTGCCAACCGCTGATGTAGAACATAATGCTGAGTAAAAGGTATATACAGTATGACATTCAGAACTTGGGTATCAATCCTGCCTGTGCTCTGAGTTACCTGTGAGACCCACGGTATGTGGACTACGCCTCACAGATTTTAACTGTTGTATATTTTATGAGGTATATTATGATTTTGACTCTACTTTCAATGAATTTGAAGTTGAGAATTCCCCCTGACCTAAACCAAACCACAAAACTCTCCCTGACAGTCTGGTCTCTGTGGTGAGATGGATGCAAGGGCCATGGCAACCTCTTAAAGATCTTGTTGGCTGGTGTTTAAAGCAACTTCTTCCTCCCACACTCATTTATTCTCTGGGGAAAAACAGTGCTGGAGCTTTTTCAATTCCTCATTAGATTCTGTAACCAAGAAGGCTGTTGTTGAGCATTTTGATTTGTGTATCCCCTGATATAGCCGTTGTTTGTAATTTTGTAGTAGTGTGCAGTAAAGTGGTGCACACTGCATTGTCTGAACATGTTAAATTGTAAATGTTGTTTACCAGTTTCCTGTGTCAGAGTGTTAGAGCTGACTATAACCTATGTTTCATCCAACAAATTGTGGACACAGGGTTAGTATAGAGAGGCCATAATCCTTAAGAGTCTATTGACGCACCCGTGCTACAATCTAAGTAACATAAAAATCTCCATCAAAATCCATCAGTTTATTGCATGGGCTGCGGCCCACCTATGTGGGCCTTCCGCATCTGCGGTGGAAGATGGCCGAGCTACAGCGGTGTTTGTCAGACCATGAGACATCCCGAAAAATCAGTCTTCTCACAAAAACGTCTGTAGCGTCCAAACGGTTTGGCCTACAAACTAATATGACCCCTCTATGGAAAGATGAGACTCACAAGTGTCACCGGACTTGTCTGAAGGTAACCCATACAAATGAATGGAAGTATGGAGGCAGTTTTGTGCCAACAAAAATAAGGGGTTAAATTTGTGACATTTTTGTTTGTTTTGGACTTCAGTAAGGGTTTTTTCGGCTGTTTGGGCACACACAATAAATTATTGAGGCAAGCTGAAGTTGGTAGCCGAAGTCTACGCCCCTTCATCAGTAAGGATTCTTCAATAAAGTCTTTGTTGTCATTCAACGAGAGACAACTCGTTTTCATGCAATTTATTTCACTGAGAAATACTGCACCAAACATCTTAGTAAGATGTAAAATTGTGCAAAAATGTCAAAATTAATGACAGGTTTCTTGAGTTATCTTAGATTCATTCTGACTATTTTGAGGAAGTGTGTACTGGCTACGGCGTCTCAAAATGGACAAACAGTACTATTGCCGCTTTCAAGGAAGGTATTTTAAGGAAGTATGTGAAAACACTCATTCTGTTCGCCCAGCCGTTGCTAGGTGCCAGCCGAACTGAAGCATACTGAAGCCATTAGTGGGTGCTGCAGGGGGGAGGAGGGAGGGAGGGAGGGCATGTTGTTTGAGGTTAGGTGGGGTCGCTAGTAGAGCCCTCTGCAGCACCAACCCTCTGTTTTCCATTTAGTAGTAGAGCCATATTATTCTAGGACCTTTTGTTTTTGTTTCCTGTAAGTGTGTTTGTTACGCCTGACTGCACAAGGCGACATCACTTGTTTTCCTTATCAAACATCTCAAATAGCTACGGACAGGGAGTGCTCCCTCATTAAATATTACAATTATTTTCTTAATGGGGAGAAGCCACAACTAAAAGCCTCTAAGATAAAGGCAAATTAATTTATCATATCTGTTCTTCTCAGACGATGGTCTGTGACTGTGTGTGTGCAGTGTTATGGTATAAGTTTACAATGCTCTGTTTTGGAGTTTTTGTGTTTTACAAGTTGTTTTTTTTAAACGATGGGAGTGAGTGTTGTGTAGAGACTCCAGCTGCTCCTTGTCTTTCTCAGTCAGACCATGGTATTTCCGCCTGCCAGACTAGTGTTCTCTCTTTTTTTCTCTCTCTTTTTCTCTCTCTCTCTCTGTCTCTCTCTCTCTCTCTCTCTCTCTCTCTCTCTCTGAGTCAGGTGTTCTAACTTGACTCCTCTTTCTTCACCTCCTCCTTTCCCCTCTCCATCTTCCTCCCTTCTTCCACCACCTCTTTCACATCCTCCGTCCTTATATTTTTTATATTCGTCCTCATGCAGCTTCTTTCCTCTTTCTTCACTTCCTTTCTTCCTCTATAATCTTTCCCTCTGTCTTTGATTTGGTCTTGACTGTCTAGGTCAGGCCTTGTGCTATAGCAGTCTCCTATTACTTTCCCCTCATTTATCCACCAGTCATACAGAAGCCCATACATAGGAAGCATAGCCATACGTGAGGCTCTGCAACTGAACACTTCCCATTGAGAAAGGCTCCTCTCCCACGGTTTAGCAAGATGTTATGCTGACCAGCTAGAGGTGGTGGAGACACATACCAGGAATTGGTTGTTTATTTTGGGAGCTCATCTGTTTCTTTTTCTTCCTCTCTGCAATTATTCGTTCTATTTTTTCCACATCATCAGACAGCCAGAAAGAGACAATATTAGCTTGTTTTGGTTACAACTAAACCCTGACACAGGCATGCTCTTGATGGATGGCCACGGGTGCAACATAGCGGTTGCCCAACACAATCCTCTCGTCTGGGCCTGCAACACCTACAGTTTCAGCAATCCTATTTCATCTTCTTTGATCACATCTGATATCTAAACTTCATGATGAGGTATAGCCAACTGTATGTACAGTACATCCGGCCCATGTCATTTCTAGGTCTCGTGTTGCCTTGTATTGGATTAGGGAGACATTGTGCCAGCTGTGAGGGGGATGGAGTCTGGAGACACTAGGCTGCCTACAGGAACAGCTGAGAAAGCTCTGTCTGTCTGTCTTTTTGTCTGTCTGTCTTTTTGTCTGTCCGTCTGTGCCTGTCTGTCTGTCTTCCTGTCTGTCTGGGCCAAGGCTGCATCTGCTAGAGCCATGCACACCCTAAATGTCTTTATGATGGTGTAATAGCTGCATGTAGTATGTGACCACTGAAACTGATCTGGGCAAACTGTAACATGCTTTTGAAATCCTCTGCTCATGTGGCCATTTGTGACGTTAGCTTGACAAAGCTGAAACTACTGTATGTTTGTCTGGTTTAGCTAGCAGTGCTTACTGTATATGGTTTTCAGTAACTCATGGGTTTGGCTTCTCGTTTTTGAAGAGACGTTCCCTGAATCTCAGTGTAGCCCAGCCAATATATTTCAATAGCATGGAATCAAGGTTGATCACACTGTATCTCTACCCTAATCAGATTTTTTGTCACATTTTCCAAATATATCAGTACATACATGTATATATTGCCTATTTCGACCTATCTGCATGCTATAGACACACCTCAACACATGAAGACACATGAAGCGTGTGTCTGATAACCATGTGCAGTGCAGTAGAGTTATTGTTATGTCTTCCTCCAGTCAGAAGTCAGAGAGGTCACACAGAGCGATGGAGCATGGCAGGATGTGGCTGAACATCTTTGCTGCCTTCACCTGAGAATAGCTTTCATCTTCTCTTTTTTACTCTCTCTCACTCTTTCTTTCTCTCTCTTCCTGTGTCTGCTTTGCAACAACCCATGCAGCTTGAGCTCAGAGAGAGAAAACATCCTGTTGTCAGGAAAAATGAAAGTCTGTAGAAAAGATTATTGAAATAATAATAAATAATAATATGCCATTTAGCAGACGCTTTTATCCAAAGCGACTTACAGTCATGCGTGCATAAATTTTTTGTGTATGGGTGGTCCCGGGGATCGAACCCACTACCTTGGCGTTACAAGCGCCGTGAAACGCCGTGAAACATCAGCACTGGGCATCCTGCCGTGCATCTACAGAGCTACTGTAGCCTACTGTGTGTACATTCTGGCGAGTGATGGTTCTATCTCTGTTTTCCCAAGTGACGCAGACCTGTTTCAGTGATAAACACATGCTGCTGCCAGAACACAGTAATGTACTGTTAATGAAGCAGTGTGTGTGGGAGAAACAGGCCACTGAGCTTCACGCTCCTAGCGTGCCTCAATCTGTCTCTCATCATTGACTCACCCTCATGCTCTCTCTCTCTTTCTCTCTCTCTCTCTATCTGGGTCCGTCCCATCATTCCTTCCCTATTAGACAGTGTTCAGGACAGGAGAGCTGAACTGGGACCAGCCGTTCTAGTTTGATTAACAGTCACAATCCATCGAGTCAGCCTGTCTCTCCTGTAGATATACTAGTGAAGGCGTGAAGAAATGACTAACATTATTCACGCTTATGGATGCGGCTCCCAGGCTGGCAAACAGGGGGTGTTAGCTTTGGCTAGGGTTCAACTCTGAGAGATGCAAGCAATTAGAAGTGTATATACGCCTGGGGGAGAGGCTTGATAGATGAGGGCTATTTGGGTCTGCCGGAAGAAAATAAATAGTTTCCCATTTAGACAGGGGGGTGTGGGGTTTGCACTAATTCAGCCCAAACAGTAGTCTACCTTGATAGCAGAAGGAGTTCCCCCATTTGGTCAACATGGAAAAGTTAACTAGACTGGAAAAAATAGAGTACTTTTAGCAGTTAATGAAAAAAGTAATTAAATAATCATATTTTACCTTGAAGCAAAACAGGGGAACAATCAAGTTGGTGTCTATGTGTAAGCTCAGTGCATAAATAATATAAAGTACCTATGTGTATTTGTAAGTATGTGAGGGAGTTGGAACGCATGTCAAACCTGAGTTTTTCCATGGAAACTCTGATGAAAACATTACATCATCAGCTGGTGTTTTCAAAAAACTGAAGTCATACAAAATATAAATCACGCTAACAGAAATTAAACCCAGGTGTGGTGAATGATGGACGGAGTCAGGCGCAGGAGTAAAATAACCGGATGCAGATTTATTCCTTCCAGACATACAATGTGCCTACAACGGCAATCGAAACAGGTACAGGGGAAACAATCCTCCCTGACCAAACACACTCAGAAAATACAATAAATGTACTGACACAGGGGAACCGAGGGAAAATCATCCCTGGCAAAACAACCGAGCTACTCTCCTCCCACATAGAACAATCACTCACAAAGACAAGGGGGCAGAGGGAACACTTATACACAGACTAATTAGGGGATGAGCACCATGTGTGTGTGATTGACAAGACAAGACAAGTGGAGTGATGAGAATGGGAGCGGCAGTAGCTAGTAAGCCGGTGACGACGAACGCCGAAACCTGCCCGAACAAGGAGGGGAGGCAGCCTCGGCGGAAGTCGTGACACCAGGTCAACTGGAAAGGTGTAAATATGTCACCTCCATCAGATTGCATTGTGAATGTGTCAGCTCTCACCTAGCATTAGGAATCGAAATGGGAACACACAGAAATGCATACAAGGCTCTCCCTCACCCTCCCTTTGGCAAATCAGACCATAACTCTATCCTCCTGCTTACAAGCAAAAAGTACCAGTGACACGCTCAATATGGAAGTGGTCCGATGAAGCGGATGCTAAGCTACAGGACTGTTTTGCTAGCACAGACTGGAATATGTTCCGGGATTCATCCGATAGAGGAGTTTACCACATCAGTCACCGTCTTCATTAATAAGTGCATTGACGACGTCGTCCCCACAGTGGCTGTAAGTACATACCCCAACCAGAAGCCATGGATTACAGGCAATATCCACACTGAGCTAAAGGCTAGAGCTGCCGCTTTCAAGGAGTCGGACACTAATCTGGACACTTATAAGAAATCCCGCTATGACCTCAGACGAGCCATCAAACAGGCAAAGCGGCAATACAGGACTAAGATCGAATCCTACTACGCCGGCTCTGATGCTCGACGGATATGGCAGGGCTTGCAAACGATCACGGATTACAAAGGGAAACCCAGTCGCAAGCTGCCCAGCGATGCGAGCCTACCAGACGAGCTAAATTACTTCTATACTCGCTTCCAGGCAAACAACACTGAACCATGAATGCTCTCTGTAGCCAATGTGAGTAAGACGTTTAAACAGGTTATATCAGGACTCAGGCTAAGGCACAGATGCAGACACAGGAGGCGGATAGTACGAGTCTCTGAGTTCATTATAGTACAAGGGGCAGGCAAAAGGTAAGTCAAGGCAGGCAAAGAGTTGCAATCCAAATCAGAGTCAGGCAGGTACAGAACGGCAGGCAGGATCAGGGTCAAGACAGGCAGAAAGGTCTGAACTGGAAAGACTAGGAAAAACAAAAACTAGAGCACAAGAAACACGGGAACACGCTGGTAGGACTTGACGAGACGAACTGGCAACAGACAAACAGAAAACATTGGTATAAATACACAGGGGATAATGGGGACAAATGGGAGACACCTGGTGGGGGGTGGAGACGAGTACAAGAGAGGTGAAACAGATCAGGGTGTGACAGCACCCCCACCCCTCTAGGGATGCCACCTAGTGTCCTACCCGGGCAAATACCTGGTTGACCGGGTTACCGGAACTCAGCAATGAGGGCTGGGTCCAGGATGTTCCTAGCGGGGACCCAGCACCTCTCCCCTGGCCATAACCCTCCCAGTCAACCAGGTACTGGAAACCCCTGCACCGAGGTCGAACACTCAGGAGGCGCCTCACCGTGTATGCCGGATGGCCGTCAATGAGACGGGGGAGAGGAGTGGGCCTGGAAACAGGAGACAAAGTGCTGTGAGACAGGGGTTTAATTCTAGACACATGGAACGTGGGATGTATACGGAGGGTGTGGGGCAACAGGAGACGAACAGCAGAGGGGCTAAGAATCTTAGAGATGGGGAAAAGGCCGATAAAACGGGGGGAAAGTTTGCGGGACTCCACCCGGAGGGACAGATCCCGAGTGGACAGCCATACCCTCTGCCCAAGATGGTAGCAGGGAGCAGGGGTCCGGTGACAGTCCGCCTGTCGTCGATACCTGGAGGTGGTCTTGAGAAGAGTGGCCCGGGCTCTCTTCCAGGTACGGCGACAGCAACGGCCGAAAATCTGGGCAGAAGTTATGCTGACCTCTTCCTCTTGCTCAGGGAAGAGCAGGGGCTGATAAACCATGGAATACTTGAATGGCGAGAGACCAGTGGCCGAGCAGGGAAGGGTGATGTGGGCGTATTCCACCCACACGAGTTGCTGGCTCCAGGTGGTGGGGTTGGCGGAGACGAGGCAACGAAGAGTCATCTCCAGGTCCTGATTGGCTCGCTCCGACTGTCCGTTAGATTGGGGGTGAAAACCAGAGGACAGGCTGGCCGATGCCCCAATGAGGGTGCAGAACGCCTTCCAGAACCGGGACGAGAACTGAGGACCACGATCGGAGACCATGTCCACCGGAAGTCCATGGATCCGGAAGACGTGCTGCACCATGAGCTGGGCCATTTCCTTGGCTGAGGGTAACTTGGGAAGGGAAATGAAATGGGCGGCTTTGGAAAACCTATCCACCACCGTGAGGATAGTGGTGTTGCCATCTGATGGAGGGAGACCCGTGACAAAGTCCAGGGATATATGGGACCAGGGGCGGTGTGGAATGGGAAGAGGTTGAAGGAGTCCAGCCGGAGCTTGCCGCTGAGTTTTGTTCTGAGCACACACGGTGCAGGTGGCGCCGAACATGGAGACATCAGGAACCAAGGTGGGCCACCAAAACATTGTCATACAAAGGCCTGGGTCCGACGGGAGCCAGGATGGCAGAACAGTCTGGAGAAATGAGCCCATTCCAGAACTGGGGAACGGGCAGTGTCCGGGACAAACATCTGGTTAACCAGGCCCCCCCGGGGTCCGGCTGGGAACGCTGCGCCTCACAGACCTGGTTCTCTATACCCCAGATGAGTGCAGCCGCAAGACAAGAGGTAGGGAGGATGGTCTCGGGGTCTGATGGTGTAGCAGCGGGGCTATAGAGGCATGAAGGCGCATCCGGCTTCACATTCTTGGACCCCGGGCGGTAGCAGATGGTGAAGTTGAACCGAGTGAATAGCAGGGCCCATCGAGCTTGCCTGGAGTTGAGGCGCTTGGTGGTGCGGAGATATTCCAGGTTCTTGTAATCCGTCCACACTATGAAAGGGTGTTCCGCCCCCTCTAACCAGTGCCTCCACTCCTCCAACGCCATCTTCACCGCAACTAGTACTCGGTTACCCACGTCGTAATTCCTTTCAGTGGTGTTGAGGCGATGGGAGAGGAAAGCGCAGGGATGCCGTTTTTGGTCTTGGGCCGAACACTGGGATACAACAGACCCCACTCCGACGTCCGAGGCATCGACCTCCACCACGAACTGCCGGGACGGATCTGGATGGATTAGGATGGGGGTGGTCAGGAATCAGTGCATGAGGTCCAAGAATGCCCGGTCTGCAGCTGGAGACCACGTGAACGGGACCTTGGGAGAGGTGAGTGCTGAAAGGGGGGAAGCCAGGGTGCTGTAACCCCGGATGAAACGGCGGTAGAAATTTGGCGAATCCCAAGAAGCGTTGCAGCTACACTCTGGAGGTGGGTTGAGGCCAATCCACCACCGCTCTTACCTTTCCAGGATCCATCTGTATGTTGCCTGCAGCGATGATGTATCCAAGGAAGGAGATGGTGGATTGATGGAATTCACATTTCTCCGCTTTGATGAACAGCTGGTTCTCCAGAAGACGGAGGACTTGTCGGCCATGTTCTTGAACCTCCTGGAGATCCTGGTATTCCACGGGAATGGCAGAGAGGTCCCAGGCTTTACCCAAGCCCGCAGGAAGACGTCCAGGGGCAGGCTGCACCGACTTCAGGCAATGAGCATGGCAGAACGGGCTCCAACCCTTGATCGAACCCACAGTCCAGTCCACAAGGGGATTGTGTCTCTGGAGCCATGAAAACCATCACACAACGGGTACCTGAGGAGATTCGATAAGTATAAACTGGATCGACTCGCTGTGGTTGCCTGACACTCGCAGGTTGATAGGAACCGTGTGGTGGGTGACTCTGCCAATAGAACGCCCATCCAGCGCTCTGACGTCCATGGGAATGGAGAGGGTTTGAGTGGGGATTCCCACCTCTGACACCAGGGTAGAGTCCATAAAACTCTCGTCGGCCCCAGAGTCAATGAGTACCCGGAGAGATTTGGACCGGTCACCCCACAGCAGGATGGCATGGAGAAGGGTACGAGTAGGGGGAGACTGGACATTCTCCGTAATGCCCACCAGCGTACTCATACCTCCTGATGAGCCAGGTCTTTTTACAGGACAGGTAGAAATGTAATGACCTGTAGTCCCACAATACAGACAGCTCTTGGTGTTCAGTCTGTGTAACCATTCGGCAGGAGACAATCTAGCTCTGCCAAGTTGCATAGTCTCCGGAGGAGGCGAGTCGGCAACCCTCTGTGATTTCCGAGAGAACTCGGGTGACATCGGATTCACTCGGAAGTGTAGACTTCAGGGTTTTTCCGGGATTCCTCGGAGGCGAGGTGGAAATTGAGGACGAGCGAAGGCGACAGGGAACAGACTCCCTCTCCCTCCTACGCTCCCGTAGCCGCCCATCGATCCGGATGGTCAAGGCTATGAGGGAGTCGAGGTCCATGGGCAGCTCCCGGGCTGTGAGCTCGTCTTTAATCACCCCCGAATCCGAATCCGTGAAGAAACAGGGATTCCGGGTTCCAGGCACTCTCAGCTGCCAACATGCGAAAATCCACCGCGTAGTCTGCCACATTACGGGAGTCTTGACGTAGTTGGATCAGCTTACGAGCAGCCTCTCTCCCGGACCAAGGAGAATCTAACACTTTTTGTACCTCCGCCACAAACTCCTCCAGACTGAGGCAAACGGTGGGCTGTTGCTCCCACACCACCGTAGCCTAGGCAAGTGCCCTCAAAACAAAATAAAGTTCTGAAGCAGTTAGAACCCAAGAAAAAGTATCGGTTTATATCGTTCCTTTCTGATCCTTTTTTAACCAGTGAAATCCTGTTGGTTTTTACATTTAGCTCATTAAATTACTTCACCAATCAGTGCGGCTAGAACAGGCAATCTAGTTGTTTACATACATGATGGACAGACAAGTGTAGCTTATGGCGCAAGATGTGACTGAAATGTTATGGGTGGGGAGAGAGCAAGAGAGGGTTGAGGAGCAGGCTTGACGCGCTAGGCATCTTTTTATGACATGCATTATATGAATTAGGTCCACAGAATTATACCTAGGAGGAGCGGCTTCTATGAAGGAACTTTGAATGCCGTTTGAGCTAGCTAGCTAACAAGCTTGGGCTAGCAAGCTAACAAGCTTATGTGTGCAGTGCGGCACCAGAATTAAAAACATATCTTACCTTTTTGTAGTTAATTAATCCAATGTAAAACGTCATAACTAGGCCTATAGTATTCTTAAGTAGCATTGAAAAAGTTAAGCCAGTCTTATATAGCTAATTCAAAATCTATCTCCCTATCTTCACACGCTTCTAACGTCAGTATAGTAGCCTATGCTTCGGAGGGGGGAGGGGCAGGTAGCCTGCACACACACTGGCAAAGATTTCCAGCTTGCAGGCAGAAGTTGGAATAAGTGACAAAGTGACATAGGCGCTTTGTCAAATTTTTTTGTGGGACTAGAAAAAAATGACTGGAATGTAGAATAACGTTATTAACATGTATATTTACGTCATTTAGCAGACGCTCTTATCCAGAGCGACTTACAAATTGGTGCATTCACCTTATAGCCAGTGGGATAACCACTTTACAATATGTTTTTTTGTAGTATTTTTATTTTTCTTATTTTTTTAAATCTTATTTTTTGTTTTTTTGGGGGGGTGGGGTAAGGGGGGGTAGAAGGATTACTTTATCCTATCCCAGGTATTCCTTAAAGAGGTGGGGTTTCAAGTGTCTCCGGAAGGTGGTGAGTGACTCCGCTGTCCTGGCGTCGTGAGGGAGCTTGTTCCACCATTGGGGTGCCAGAGCAGCGAACAGTTTTGACTGGGCTGAGTGGGAACTGTGCTTCCGCAGAGGTAGGGGGGCCAGCAGGCCAGATGTGGATGAACGCAATGCCCTCGTTTGGGTGTAGGGACTGATCAGAGCCTGAAGGTAAGGAGGTGCCGTTCCCCTCACAGCTCCGTAAGCACCATGGTCTTGTAGCAGATGCGAGCTTCAACTGGAAGCCAGTGGAGTGTGCGGAGGAGTGGGGTGACGTGAGAGAACTTGAACACCAGACGGGCTGCGGCATTCTGGATGAGTTGTAGGGGTTTAATGGCACATGCAGGGAGCCCAGCCAACAGCGAGTTGCAGTAATCCAGACGGGAGATGACAAGTGCCTGGATTAGGACCTGTGCCACTTCCTGTGTAAGGCAAGGTCGTACTGTCCGAATGTTGTAGAGCATGAACCTACAGGATCGGGTACCGCCTTGATGTTAGCGGAGAACGACAGGGTGTTGTCCAGGGTCACACCAAGGCTCTTCACACTCTGGGAGGAGGACACAACGGAGTTGTCAACCGTGATGGCGAGATCATGGAACGGGCAGTCCTTCCCCGGGAGGAAGAGCAGCGCCGTCTTGCCGAGGTTCACCTTGAGGTGGTGACCCGTCATCCACACTGATATGTCTGCCAGACATGCAGAGATGCGATTCGCCACCTGGTTATCAGAAGGGGGAAAGGAGAAGATTAGTTGTGTGTCCTCTGCGTAGCAATGATAGGAGAGGCCATGTGAGGATATGACAGAGCCAAGTGACTTGGTGTATAGCGAGAATAGGAGAGGGCCTAGAACTGAGCCCTGGGGGACACCAGTGGTGAGAGCACGTGGTGCGGAGACAGATTCTCGCCATGTCACTTGGTAGGAGCGACCGGTCAGGTAGGACGCAATCCAAGAGTGAGCCGCGCCGGAGATGCCCAGCTCGGAAAGTGTGGAGAGGAGGATCTGATGGTTCACAGTATCAAAGGCAGCAGACAGGTCTAGAAGGACAAGAGCAGAGGAGAGAGAGTTAGCTTTAGCAGTGCGGAGAGCCTCCGTGACACAGAGAAGAGCAGTCTCAGTTGAATGACCAGTCTTGAAACCTGACTGGTTTGGATCAAGAAGGTCATTCTGAGAGAGATAGCAAGAGAGTTGGCTAAAGACGGCACGCTCAAGAGTTTTGGAGAGAAAATAAAGAAGGGATACTGGTCTGTAGTTGTTGACATCAGAGGGATCGAGTGTTGGTTTTTTGAGAAGGGGTGCAACTCTCGCTCTCTTGAAGACAGAAGGGACATAGCCAGCGGTCAAGGATGAGTTGATGAGCGAGGTGAGGTAAGGGAGAAGGTCACTGGAGATGGTCTGGAGAAGAGAGGAGGGGATAGGGTGAAGCGGGCTGGTTGTTGGGCGGCCGGCCGTCACAAGTCGCAAGATTTTATCTGGAGAGAGAGGGGAGAAAGACGTCAAAGCATAGGGTAGGGCAGTGTGAGCAGGACCAGCGGTGTCATTTGACTTAACAAACGAGGATCGGATGTCGTCAACCTTCTTTTCAAAATGGTTGACGAAGTCATCCACAGAGAGGGAGGAGGGGGGAGGGGGAGGAGGATTCAGCAGGGAGGAGAACGTGGCAAAGAGCTTCCTAGGGTTAGAGGCAGATGCTTGGAATTTAGAGTGGTAGAAAGTGGCTTTAGCAGCAGAAACAGATGAAGAAAATGTAGAGAGGAGGGAGTGAAAAGATGCCAGGTCCGCAGGGAGTCTAGTTTTCCTCCATTTCCGCTCGGCTGCCCGGAGCCCTGTTCTGTGAGCTCGCAATGAGTCATCAAGCCACGGAGCAGGAGGGGAGGACCGAGCCGGCTGGGAGGATAGGGGACATAGAGAGTCAAAGGATGCAGAAACGGAGGAGAGGAGGGTTGAGGAGGCAGAATCAGGAGATTGGAGGGAGAAGGATTGAGCAGAGGGAAGAGATGATAGGATGGAAGAGGAGAGAGTAGCGGGAGAGAGAGAGCGAAGGTTGCGACGGCGCATTACCATCTGAGTAGGGGCAGAGTGAGTAGTGTTGGAGGAGAGCGAGAGAGAAAAGGATACAAAGTAGTGGTCGGAGACATGGAGGGGAGTTGCAGTGAGATTAGTAGAAGAACAGCATCTAGTAAAGATGAGGTCAAGCGTATTGCCTGCCTTGTGAGTAGGGGAGGACGGTGAGAGGGTGAGGTCAAAAGAGGAGAAGAGTGGAAAGAAGGAGGCAGAGAGAAATGAGTCAAAGGTAGACGTAGGGAGGTTGAAGTCACCCAGAACTGTGAGGGGTGAGCCATCCTCAGGTAAGGAACTTATCAAGGCGTCAAGCTCATTGATGAACTCTCCAAGGGAACCTGGAGGGCGATAAATGACAAGGATGTTAAGCTTGAATGGGCTAGTGACAGCATGGAATTCAAATGAGGAGATAGACAGATGGGTCAGGGGAAAAAGAGAGAATGTCCACTTGGGAGAGATGAGTATTCCTGTGCCACCACCCCACTCACCAGATGCTCTCGGGGTATGTGAGAACACATGGTCAGACGAGGAGAGAGCAGTGTAGCAGTGTTTTCAGTGGTAATCCATGTTTCCGTCAGCGCCAAGAAGTCGAGGGACTGGAGGGTAGCATAGGCTGAGATGAACTCTGCCTTGTTGGCAGCAGAACAGCAGTTCCAGAGGCTGCCTGAGACCTGGAACTCCACGTGGGTGGTGCGTGCAGGGACCATCAGGTAAGAGAGGCAGCAGCCACGCGGTGTGAGGCGTTTGTATAGCCTGTGCGGAGAGGAGAGAACAGGGATAGACAGAGGCATAGTTGACAGGCTACAGAAAATGGCTACAATAATGCAAAGGAGATCGGAATGAAATGAACTAAACATCTGGGAAAGGAGAGAGCGGGGCCTCCCTCACTTACGTTTCACTGAAATATAAAACTCTCCCAACTTCCACCTCAGAAACTATACTTGTTGTAAACTACAGCGGTTCAATGTTTTCTAGGAATAGACTAACTTAGTTTATTCAGATAGCTAACTTGGTACAGTATTCTTCCGTGAAAATCGTCCAGGGCACCTAGTCATATGACGCCACAGCCAACTAGCATGCCGGACTACAACAACACGGTTTAGCACCAATTCTCGGCCACAACAAACCACCAGTGTGTCAACACGCCAAGCAGATCATTCGTGTCCGTGTCTAACGTTGTGGGTTAGTCCCAACAACTTGAGCGAGTCCGTCGTCAACTTATTCAGCCAGTTAGTTAGCTAGAATAGTTAGCATACTAGCTAGCCATTGCTTTCAGACAACGAAGCAACCCCTCCTCCCACGGCACGAACACACAGAGAGAGCCAAGCTAACGTTAGCTAGTCACCCATGTCCCGAATTCCCTTGAACGACTCTGGCTACCAGTATGTAAAAACAAAACACAAATGTACGTTATAACTTACCCCTAGCAGCTACTGTTAGCTAGCCAAGTGCAAAAGCTAGCCACTGAATTGACTCAGCCAGTTCGCGTCTGTTCGCCAGGTCGTTCCAGCCATTGTTTAGTAGCTATCCAGGTAGCAACAAGCTAGCTAAATTTCAAGCACAGTAGCCACTTACTACCTAACGTTAACGCTTCAGACAATGAGGTTAGAAAAACAGCTGAATGGTAGGCATTATTGGCATTATTGTATGTAATTATTGTAGGCAGCTAGCTGGCGTAATTACAGGCACTATCCACCGTTGCTAATAGTTACCAGTAGCCACCCGCTAGCTAGTCCAGGTAGTGGGTTAGCTAGCTAGCTTCGTGCTTCACCGGGCTCAACCGAATACAATACTAACCTACAATAATTACATACAACAACCCACGATAACTACCTACAATAGCTAACTACAATCTAAATACATAGTTTAAGCTTTACTCGACAAAGCCCAAACTATGTATATAAACTATATAAGCCAAGCTTACCACCCGCCAGAGAGAGACACAACCTCACCCGACGACCTCACCCGACAGCTATTTTCCATGCTTTTAAAATAAACGTTCTGTTCCAGAACAGTATGGATCATTTTCGTTCCCGGTTCCATTTCTGTTCCTTGAAAAATTTAGTTATTTTCTGATTTTCGGTTCTGTTCCCAGAACTGGTTCCAATCCCTGGTCTTCACTGACATTTTCAACCTATCCCTGACCCAGTCTGTAATACCAACTTGTTTTAAGCAGACCACCGTAGTCCCCATGCCCAAGAACGCCAAGGTAACCTGCCTAAATAACTATTGCCCCGTAGCGCTCACATCTATAGCAATGAAATGCTTTGTAAGGTTGGTTGATCATGGCTCACATCAACACCATCATCAAAGACACCCTGGACCCACTCCAATTCGCATACTGCCCCAATAGATCCACAGATGATGCAATCTCTCTTGCACTTCACATTGCCCTCACCCACCTGGACAAAAATAATACCTATGTAAGAATGCTGTTCATTGACTACAGCTCAGCATTCAACACCATAGACCCCTCCAAGCTCATCACCAAGCTCAGGACCTTGGGATTGAAAACCTCCCTCTGCAACTGGATCCTGGACTTCTTGACGGGCCATCTTCAGGCGGTGAGGGTAGGCAACATCACATCCATGACGCTGACCATCAACAAGGGGGACCCTCAGAGTCGTGTGCTTAGTCCCCTCCTCTACTCCCTGTTCACCCACGACTGCGTGGATGCTCACGACTACAACATCATCATCAAGTTTGCTGATGATACAATGGTGGAAGGACTGACCACCGACAACAATGAGGCAGCCTATAGGGAGGAGGTCAGAGACCTGGCAGCGTGGTGCCTGATAACAACCTCTCCCTCAACGTCAGCAAGACAAAGGAGCTGATCGTGGAAAACAGGAAACGGAAGGGATAGCACACCCCCATCCACATTAATGGGGCTGTAGTTGAGTGGGTCAAGAGCTTCAAGTTCCTCGATGTGTCCACATCACTAATGAATTAACATGGTCCACACACACCCACACAGTTGTGAAGAGGGCACGACAGCGCCTCTTCCCCCTCAGGAGGCTGAAAAGATTTGGCATGGGCCCTTAGATCCGCTTGGTAAGGCAACTGCAAGGCACCAGACCGCAAGGCGCTACAGAGGGGGGTGAGCTCCCTGCCATCCAATAACTATACAACAGGCGGTGTCAGGGGAAGGCCCAAAGAATTGGCAAAGACTCCAGCCACCCAAGCCATAGACTGTTCTCTCTGCTACCACACAGCAAGCGGTACCAGTGCACCAAGTCTGGAACCAACAGGACCCTGAACAGCTTCTACCCACAAGCCATAAGACTGCTAAACAAGACTGCTAAATAGCCAATCAAATGGCTACCTGGATTACCTGCATTGAACCATTTTTGCACTAACTCTCTTGAACTGATTCTATGCACACACACTGGACACTGCCCACACACTCACACATACTTACACTAACACCCCAACACACACATACACACACACACACTACATACGCCCACACACACATAACACGCGCACACATGCATACTGACGCCACTCACACACACACACACTTTCACACTCACCACATACGCTGCTGTTACTGTCTATTATCTATCCTGTTGCCTAGTCACTTTACTCCTACTACATGTACAGTGAGGGAAAAAAGTATTTGATCCCCTGCTGATTTTGTACGTTTGCCCACTGACAAAGAAATGATCAGTCTATCATTTTAATGGTAGGTTTATTTGAACAGTGAGAGACAGAATAAGAACAAAAAAATCCAGAAAAACGCATGTCAAAAATGTTATAAATTGATTTGCATTTTAATGAGGGAAATAAGTATTTGACCCCCTCTCAATCAGAAAGATTTCTGGCTCCCAGGTGTCTTTTATACAGGTAACGAGCTGAGATTAGGAGCACACTCTTAAAGGGAGTGCTCCTAATCTCAGCTTGTTACCTGTATAAAAGACACCTGTCCACAGAAGCAATCAATCAATCAGATTCCAAACTCTCCACCATGGCCAAGACCAAAGAGCTCTCCAAGGATGTCAGGGACAAGATTGTTGACCTACACAAGGCTAAAATGGGCTACAAAACCATCGCCAAGCAGCTTGGTGAGAAGGTGACAACAGTTGGTGCGATTATTCGCAAATGGAAGAAACACAAAAGAACTGTCAATCTCCCTCGGCCTGGGGCTCCATGCAAGATCTCACCTCGTGGAGTTGCAATGATCATGAGAACGGTGAGGAATCAGCCCAGAACTACACAGGAGGATCAATGATCTCAAGGCAGCTGGGACCATAGTCACCAAGAAAACTATTACACACTACGCCGTGAAGGACTGAAATCCTGCAGCGCCCGCAAGGTCCCCCTGCTCAAGAAAGCACATATACAGGCCCGTCTGAAGTTTGCCAATGAACATCTGAATGATTCAGAGGAGAACTGGGTGAAAGTGTTGTGGTCAGATGAGACCAAAATTGAGCTCTTTGGCATCAACTCAACTCACCGTGTTTGGAGGAGGAGGAATGCTGCCTATGACCCCAAGAACACCATCCCCACCATCAAACATGGAGGTGGAAACATTATGCTTTGGGGGTGTTTTTCTGCTAATTGGACAGGACAACTTCACTGCATCAAAGGGACGATGGACGGGGCCATGAACCGTCAAATCTTGGGTGAGAACCTCCTTCCTTCAGCCAGGTGATTGCAAATGGGTCGTGGATGGGTATTCCAGCATGACAATGACCCAAAACACACGGCCAAGGCAACAAAGGAGTGGCTCAAGAAGAAGCACATTAAGGTTCTGGAGTGGCCTAGCCAGTCTCCAGACCTTAATCCCATAGAAAATCTGAGAGGGAACTGAAGGTTTGAGTTGCCAAACGTCAGCCTCGAAACCTTAATGACTTGGAGAAGATCTGCAAAGAGGAGTGGGACAAAAAACCTCCTGAGATGTGTGCAAACCTGGTGGCCAACTACAAGAAACGTTTGACCTCTGTGATTGCCAACAAGGGTTTTGCCACCAAGTACTAAGTCATGTTTTGCAGAGGGGTAAAAAACTTATTTCCCTCATTAAAATGCAAATCAATTTATACCATTTTTGACATGCGTTTTTCTGGATTTTTTTGTCGTTATTCTATCTCTCACTGTTCAAATAAACCTACCATTAACATTATAGACTAATCATGTCTTTGTCAGTGGGCAAACATACAAAATCAGCAGGGGATCAAATACTTTTTTCCCTCACTGTACATAGCTACTTCAATTACCTCGTACCCCTGCACATCGACTCAGTAGTGGTACTCCCTGTATGTAGCCATGTGATTTTTACTTGTTATTGTTATTTGTTATTCATTGTGTATTTATTCCTTGTTTCACTATTTCAATTTTTTAAATCTTTATCTTTAACTCTGCATTGTTGGAAAAGGACCCGTAAGTAAGCATTTCACTGTTAGTCTACACCTGTTGTTTACGAAGCATGTGAAAAATGTAATGTTATGGGAAGTGCATTTTTCACACTGATTAAAAACAACATGCGTCTGATAACTACTTCAAACCAGGCACCTGGGTGACCCCCCTCTTCCTGTATGATTGACCAAAGTCACATAGTTCATCAGGAACAGTGTCATCCCTGGCTTTTCCTTAGAGTTGGAAAAGCTGCAGCAGTAAAAGAAGAAGAAGAAGATTGCACTATAGGTGATTGACCCCTTTCTTATTCAGCCTCACTGATCAAAATGCAACAAACAGCTAA
Source organism: Coregonus clupeaformis (assembly GCF_020615455.1). Classification (NCBI taxonomy): domain Eukaryota; kingdom Metazoa; phylum Chordata; class Actinopteri; order Salmoniformes; family Salmonidae; genus Coregonus; species Coregonus clupeaformis. The sequence continues at coordinate 52,914,436 of NC_059221.1, read as the reverse complement.
CACATGCAGTACACATCAACAATGATCAGTGACTGTTATCATCCAAAACAAGATGATTGGGCATGAAAGCAGTTTTACGATAAAGTTGATGGTCTGCATGTCAAGAGTCATTTGGTGTTAAACAGGCTGGTCAATATTTCCCAGTATCAGTCAGCTCCTCAGATAGTGGTAAATATTCCTATCAGGGGTTTCACCTTGACAGCTTTATCTAAATCTCAGTTTAGCTACCCTACCCTTTCTCATCACAAATTCTAAGTTCCTATAGCTTATACTGTATGTTGGTCTCCATGAAGAAGTGACTTCAAAGCCACTCTGACATGAGTAAATACATTTACATTTACAGTTTAGTCATTTAGCAGACGCTCTTATCCAGAGCGACTTACAGTTAGTGAGTGCATACATTTTCATACCAGTGGAGTCTGGTGGGAGGAGCTAGAGGAGGACAGGCTCATTGTAATGGCTGGAATGGATTTAATGAAACGGTATCAAACATATAGAAACCACGTTTGACCCCGTTCCATTTATTCCATTCCAGCCATTACATTGAGCCCATCCTCCTATAGCTCCTCTTACCAGCCTCTACTGGTATACATACACATTGATGAAACCCCATTACTTTTGGGCCTGACTGCTCTTTGTTCCTCTGATTACCAATGAGTGAATGATATCACTTCACCATTCTCTTCTTTCATTTTCTCCTTCCCTTTGTTGTTTTCTTTTCTACCCTCAGCTGCCAACGGTATTTGGAGTCAGTCTTTTTGTGCCTTTTCTATCACTTGAACGTCACCACTGTACGTCAGCAAGCTCTGTTGTGGCGAGTGACGCACAGCGCCATTGTGTGGCCGGCGAGTGATCAGGACAGTGCAACGGCTCATCGTCAGCCCGATGGAGGGGACATTTGTTCCTTTTGTTAGCCACAATAGATGTGTCACAAATACCACCAGTTGGAGAAAGAGGGTCTGGGGGGTAAGACTTGAGTGGTGTGAGTGGTAAGCATCTAAATCAACCCAAGCTATTAGCCCTATGTGGTTTTATGTGGTGTGAGACCTTCCTGCTCCTTCAAGGCATCTTTACACTGAGGTCAGAGCAAACACAGAGGGGATAGCAATAGTCTGTGACCTGGGCCCACCCTCATTACCTCATCGCTCCAGTGTCACAGAAGTGTCACCATAGTGACTCTGCAATGATATCATCCAAGATGGCCTACTGTCAACTGGCCCAATCATTCTGCACTTTTACAGGACTTTAGGTACCAAACCTACAAACCTTACAAGGCTAACAACATTGAGAGATTGTTTCTAGTCCCATCTGCCAAGGGTTTCAAACACCCCTGGACGATAGATGGCTTTGGTTCCCAAATCCCAAGAGGCCAGAAGTACATAGAGTGCCTTCAGAAAGTATTCACACCCCTTGACTTTTTCCACATTTTGTTGTGTTAGAGCCTGAATGTAAAATTGATTAAATTGAGATTTTGTGTCACTGATCTACACACTACACTCAACACTCAATCTACACTCACTCTGTGTGCAATAATAGTGTTTAACATGATTTTTAAATAAATAGCTCAGCTCTGTAACCCACACATACAGTGGGGGAAAAAAGTATTTAGTCAGCCACCAATTGTGCAAGTTCTCCCACTTAAAAAGATGAGAGAGGCCTGTAATTTTCATCATAGGTACACGTCAACTATGACAGACAAAATGAGAAAAAAAATCCAGAAAATCACATTGTAGGATTTTTAATGAATTATTTGCAAATTATGGTGGAAAATAAGTATTTGGTCAATAACAAAAGTTTCTCAATACTTTGTTATATACCCTTTGTTGGCAATGACACAGGTCAAACGTTTTCTGTAAGTCTTCACAAGGTTTTCACACACTGTTGCTGGTATTTTGGCCCATTCCTCCATGCAGATCTCCTCTAGAGCAGTGATGTTTTGGGGCTGTCGCTGGGCAACACAGACTTTCAACTCCCTCCAAAGATTTTCTATGGGGTTGAGATCTGGAGACTGGCTAGGCCACTCCAGGACCTTGAAATGCTTCTTACGAAGCCACTCCTTTGTTGCCCGGGCGGTGTGTTTGGGATCATTGTCATGCTGAAAGACCCAGCCACGTTTCATCTTCAATGCCCTTGCTGATGGAAGGAGGTTTTATAGGATTATTTTATGTATCATTATGGCACATGTAGGGAGATGCCAAAGGTAAAATATAATAAACATGTTTGATATTTTATAATTCAGATACATGCTTAAATAAGGAATATAGACATGAAGTATATGCTGTGTTTTAAATGAATGCATGTGTTATTTTACAGAGGCTCTTAAACAGTGTGCAGTACATTAGTGTTTTAAGAAGGGGCCTAAGCCACGCAGCCAATAGAATGATAGAATGAGAGGCTTCATATAGAAATAAGCATTCATGACATTTTGGAGTGGATAATGTGTAACAGCTGGACGTTGAAAAAGAGGGGTGGTGCAGAGTGCAGAACTAAAAAAAAATTAGGAATGTATGCATGTTTTTTTCATATGTGTCTATATAAGAGATCTCTTAGCCAGAGGGAGACGGTTGCTCCATGGAGAAAAACTCAGACTTTGTTATGCAATAAAGTCTAATTCTTGAATTCACAAGCTCCTGTGTCTTGAGAGATATTTTTTTGAGTTGATTATCTCTTAGTCAAATGTTTCTACAACAGTTTTCACTCAAAATCTCACGATACATGGCCCCATTCATTCTTTCCTTTACACGGATCAGTCATCCTGGTCCCTTCACAGTAGGTATGGTGTTCTTTGGATGCAACTCAGCATTCTTTGTCCTCCAAACACGACGAGTTGAGTTTTTACCAAAATGTTCTATTTTGGTTTCATCTGACCATATGACATTCTCCCAATCCTCTTCTGGATCATCCAAATGCACTCAAGCAAACTTCAGATGGGCCTGGACATGTACTGGCTTAAGCAGGGGGACACGTCTGGCACTGCAGGATTTGAGTCCCTGGCGGCGTAGTGTGTTACTGATGGTAGGCTTTGTTACTTTGGTCCCAGCTCTCTGCAGGTCATTCACTAGGTCCCCCCGTGTGGCTCTGGGATTTTTGCTCACCGTTCTTGTGATAATTTTGACCCCACGGGGTGAGATCTTGCGTGGAGCCCCAGATCGAGGGGAGATTATCAGTGGTCTTGTATGTCTTCCATTTCCTAATAATTGCTCCCACAGTTGATTTCTTCAAACCAAGCTGCTTACCTATTGCAGATTCAGTCTTCCCAGCCTGGTGCAGGTCTACAATTTTGTTTCTGGTGTCCTTTGACAGCTCTTTGGTCTTGGCCATAGTGGAGTTTGGAGTGTGACTGTTTGAGGTTGTGGACAGGTGTCTTTTATACTGATAACAAGTTCAAACAGGTGCCATTAATACAGGTAACGAGTGGAGGACAGAGGAGCCTCTTAAAGAAGAAGTTACAGGTCTGTGAGAGCCAGAAATCTTGCTTGTTTGTAGGTGACCAAATACTTATTTTCCACCATAATTTGCAAATAAATAAAAAATCTCAATTTGTCTGTCATAGTTGACGTGTACCTATGATGAAAATTACAGGCCTCTCTCATCTTTTTAAGTGGGAGAACTTGCACAATTGGTGGCTGACTAAATACTTTTTTTCCCCACTGTATAATTATCTGTAAGGTCCCTCAGTCAAGCAGTGAATTTCAAGCACAGATTCAACCACAAAGACTAGAGAGGTTTTCCAATGGTTCGCAAAGGGAACCTATTGGTAGATGGGTTAAACATTTAAAAAATATATATATCCCTTTGAGCATGGTGCAGTTATTAATTAGACTTTGGATGGTGTATCAATACACCCAGTCACTACAAAGATACAGGCGTCCTTCCTAACTCATTTGCCGGAGAGGAAGGAGACCGCTCAGGGATTTCACCATGAGGCCAATTGTGATTTTAAAACCATTACAGCGTTTAATGGCTGTGATGGGAGATAACTGAGGATGGATCAACAACAGTGTAGTTACTCTACAATACTAACATAAATGACAGAGTGAAAAGAAGGAAGCCTGTACAGAATAGAAACATTCCAAAACATGTATCCTGTTTGCAATAAGGCACTAAAATAATATTGCAAAACATCTGGCAAAGAAATTAACTTTTTGTCCTGAATACAAAGTGTTATGCTTGGGACAAATCTAACACAACACATCATTGAGTACCACTCTTCATATTTTCAACCATTGTGGTGGCTGCATCATGTTATGGGTATGCTTGTCACTGACAAGGATTAGGGAGTTTGTAGGATAAAAATAAACGGAATAGAGCTAAGCACAGGCAAATTCCTAGAGGAAAACTCGGTTCAGTCTTCTTTCCAACAGACAATGGGAGACAAATTCACCTTTCAGCAAGACAATTACCTAAAACACAAGGCCAAATATACACTGGAGTTGCTTACCAAGATGACATTGAATGTTCCAGAGTGGCCTAGTTACAATTTTGACTTAAATCATCTTGAAAATCTATGGCAAGACTTGAAAATGGCTGTCTAGCAATAATCAACAACCAACTTGACAGAGCTTGAAGAATTTAAAAAAGAATAATGGGAAAATATTGTACAATCCAAATGTGCAAAGCTCTTAGAGACTTACCCAGAAAGACTCACAGCTGTAATCGCTGCCAACGGTGATTCTAACATGTATTGACTCAGGAGGGTGAATCATGATATATTAGTGTTTAATTTTCCACTTTCACATTACAGAGTATTTTGTGTAGATGACAATTAAATCCATTTTAATCACACTTTGTAACACAACAAAATGTGGAACAAGTCAAGGGTTGTGAATACTTTCTGAAGGTACTGTATGTGCAGGTACGGTATTATACTGTAAACAAGCAATGGCAGGCAATGCATCTCATTCATCCAAGACGGATTTAGGCAGAGATTAACTAAAGTAACCTTTCAGGGCATCACCCGTTCATTACTGAAGATTCCACAGTGTGCAAGCAACAGTTTATATCTAAGAACCATAAACACAGCAGGTAGACAACCAGCAATCATCCTCCATGGGGATTGAACATGGTCTGCAACTGAAATCTTTCACCCCTTTTAACATGGCACATCTCTTCATAGGGGTAAATCAAGGACTCTATAACTAGTCAAGAAAGCCCCCCATGTTCATTTAAACCAACAGCCCTATGGTTGGTTGCCTCAAGTTATCACTAGCTCACTGTCTGTAACCATTGAAAAAATGATTTTAAAACTAAAGACATATGTCTAAAGACATAGGTGTGCCAGAAACTCCATCGTCACTCTGTCAGTTCTACACTCTTAGAAAAAAATATGCTATCAGGAACCTACAAGGGTTTTTCAGCTGTCCCAGGAGAACCCTTTGAAGAACCATTTTTTTGTTCCAGGTAGAACCCTTTTGGTTCCAGGTAGAACCCTTTTGAGATCGACGTAGAACCCTTTCCACAGATGGTTCTACCTGGAACCCAAACGGGTTCTACCTGGAAGCAAAAAGGGCTCTAATTGGAACCAAAAAGGGTTCTCCTATGGGGACAGCTGAAGAACTCTTTTGGAACCCTTTTTTTCTAAGAGTGTAGAGACGTATTCAGTGTGTGTCAGATAGGCCTTTGAAATGCAATGCCTCTCATCGTTGATACCACACTTGGCATGTGTGGGGACGGCACACCCTCATCAGACCGCCTGCCTGCCTGCCTGCTGGTGCTTGTCCATGACATGCTGCCTCAGCCACGCTAATTCCCCCTCTGTAGAAAAACAAGCAAAACAGAAAAAAAAGGTAATGGTGTTCCTTCCCTCAGACAGAAAGGAAAAGTCACAGTAGTTTATCAAAGCAGATGATCTCCACTTAACTACTCCACAAGGGTTTCTGAGGAGCCTCATAAAGGAATAGCAGCAGATGCCTATCTACCAGCATGTGACAGGGTCTAGGCCTAGGGAGAAAAACACTTATATAACAAATATCCCCATTAACAGACCCTAGTGGCACTACAAAAGAGAAAAGAAGACCTCGTGTGAGGAAGGATTGGATGTTACATGATCAGTCTTGTGAGGAAGGATTCACTTAGAGGGCCCTTTGCCTTGACATGTCTGTCTGTGACTCTAGCTGATCTCTCAGTGTTATTGGATGTTATTGGATTTGCAATGTTGTGACTGAGACAACGTGCCCAGCCACACCTTTGTGCTTTGTTTCTTTTTCACGTGTCCTGACTATATGGTCATGTAAGACTTGCACACAATTTTATGCGACTCTTTTTCTGAATGGAACCATTTAGCCTACGTACATAGCTAAGAGTTCAGAATTTCCCCTGATATACAGAACCATTCGAATGCCCACTGAAGAACATCAGGCAAATAACTTTGACACTTTATCTATCGGCACCGATCCAAAACGTACACACGAGTTGGGTTTTTGTTCAACAAAAAGCTGTTTTTCTTACTGACAGCAGCCCAGACCGATTGGTTCCAGTCCCTCTGAAAGTGCTCACGGTCCCCAGGTCACGGCTGAACCTCTCATATTTATGTGAGTTGAACTTCAGGCTGGCAGGCTAATTCAATGGTATGTGTTTTCATTAGGTCTCAGGGGCCGAGTAGAGCCCCCTCGCTAACTTGGCCTGTCTGGACTCTGACCCCGGTTTTATGCAGGGTAATAACGATGGGGGTCAAGGCTTTGGAACGCACCCAGCCCAGACTTAAGGTAACAATTTGAGGAGATAGGCAGCAACATTACAGGGTTATGTAACCCATAGTCGCCAGTCCTTAATGACTTCACAGGCCCTCTGGAATGTCCACTTCTCAATAAGTCTCTCTTTTCACCGCTCTGTTTGTGGCAACACAAATTAGCTTTGGTATGGTAACCTTAAACAAATCCTTTGTCTGTGCTGTCCTGTCCTGTGCTGTGCTGTGGTGGTAAAAGTACTAAACTGTCATACTTGAGTAAAGTAAAGATAAACTTAATAGAAAATGACTCAAGTAAAAGTGAAAGTCACCCAGTAAAATACTAATTGAGTAAAAGTCTAAAAGTATCTGGTTTAAAATGTACTTAAGTACAGTGGTGGAAAAAGTACTAAATTGTCATCCTTGAGTAAAAGTAAAAAGTAAAAGTAAATGCTATACGCATTTAGTTTTTTACTTAAATAAAAGGCATGCGGGTGGGACATGTGCACCAGACCAGTGGCGATTTTCTAAAAATAATTAGTAGTTTTCAATGGCCACCTGACAACCAGAAATAGACGCTGAATTTTAGATTGGGTTCTTTCCATTTTTCTTTTGTGGTTGCATTATTTATGATTTCCTGTTCTTTCCTGCTTAGCTGTTCACATATCTCTCTCCTTCAGTAAAAACACAGGGAATGAGGATTGGGCTATCATGTACAAGAACAAAGCCTCACCCAATTTCAAGATAATTATGTTTCCTACCATTATGACACCATCGATTGATATTCAATGTCAGCAGCGGCAGTGCCTTTGCATTCTGCTACAGCAGGACCCTGTAAGCTGACTGGTCCTTTTAATGAATGGCTTGATAAAGATCAACATGGCACCTTGCCACATGTGGTCTCTCCACTCTACACCATTTGTAAAGTGAGGAGAACTATCCCCCATACAGAATGACCAGCTCTGTTTGTCCGGGGGGGCAATCCACCCCAACACAGGGGCCTTCAGCCTTATAGCATCAAACATCCTCGGCCCAGGCCAGCCGCGACGTCAGCAAGCCTCTGGTGCCTAGGTGACACATTTCCCAGGGGAGGGAGCCCAGCCCAGGCCTGGTTCTGCTGCTGCATCATGGGCCAACTCACTCTGCTCTGCTCTACTGCCGGTCGTAAACACCAATTACTTAATGAGGATGCCTGAATTCCTGCCATGCATGCTGCCCAATTTACTGTATTTTTGGGTCTCCACTGTGGCTGCCCAGGGAGGGATGCTTTCTTCTTATTTTGGGTCCTGGTGAAATTATGTCATTATAAGATAAAGGGAAAGCTGTGATCCTTGACGACTGCCCTACTTTTTAAGTTATTTTGGACTTTAACATTGTTACGGGCCATGATATTCCTGGCCATGGTAGTTTCTACTTTGTGTGTTCTTTGTCTGGATCTGTTTTCCATGAATAAGCTGCCAACGGATGGGGACATGTTGTGCATTCTTGCCCAATGACAGGCAGCACGGCAGGAGCACTGACATAAAATGTGCCACTCCCAGAGGTGAGGTGAAGGATACATGTTCAGAATGAGAGAAGAGCAGTTCCTATCATGCCTCCTGGGCAGTCTGAATGACTGCCATGATTGCAGTATGCGTGGGAGAGATGCACGGCTCACCTGGTAAAACCTTGCCCAAAGTAATGATTGACACATTTGATTGCTCACTTACCTAAAGAATGTTTCTGTTAGGTCAAACACTTATTGTTTTTAGGTGTGTGTGCCTGTGCATGTGCGTGTGCGTGTGTGTGTTGCAAAATCTAAACAGTAGGTGGTAAAGTTTGATTACTTACTACTTGCATTAGAGGTGTAGTTATGTAAAAAAAAAAAAAAAAAAAAAAGGGGCTGAGGCAGTAGGAGTTGGCTACCTGTTGAATGCCACTCCAAGTAGGCTAGCGCCTATCTTTCAGCCGTGTAGTAGTATACGCACTGACTTTAGCCCGCCCCCTTAACAAAGCCAAATTACCATGGGCTTTCATGGCACATCGTCACTGAGAAAGGCTGGCCCTGCGATAGAGCTAATTTTTAGGACTGTCTATCCACACGCAAACCAACATACAGCGCTTGGCTTGATTACAACTGCCGTGTATTAGCAGTTCCTTCATATTTGAACGATTCATCTTTCTATTTGTTGTTAGTCAACGTCTATTTCTGAGGGTCACAGAATTCACCAGCGGATTTTTTTTTGTGCTGAGAAGTTTGCTTTTCTACAGTTTTATTACAACTTATTTTTCTATTTAGCTTCCTCTGTATTTTTTGTCATGAAATTAACTTGAACGTATAGAACAGCAAATATAATTTCTGTCAAGGAAATACCTTTTATCATCTCCCTCCAAACGGACTGCAACAACAATGATGAACAAGAACGGGATGGTGACAAAAATTCACACGAGAATTAGGACCGATCCTTTCACGAGCAATTATGAGTTGCTTGGCAGAGAATTGGGCAGGTAAGTCGGATGAAATATTTCATAGGTTACGTTACCCTGTTCAGATCATGAAATTATGAACTAGAATAGATGTCTATGCGTGCTGCAGTGCGAAATAAACACGGGGAGGCAGGGGTAACACACTGTTAATTCTTTAAAATTACAAATTGGAAATGTTTGTATTTTTCTCTCTGCACGTGCAAACGGGAATTAGTGAACATTTCACCGTGTCGGCCCAATCCGGATGAGTGGCGCCGGCACTGCCATGGAGACTCTCGATCTGCGCCCATGAAATTGTTTTGTGTGGTTGGCATTTTTTTTGTAAGGGAAATCTGTGGGATTTATTATTCTTTGTGCGCGTTCTGAGATTTCTAGAATTTGATGTAAGTATAACCAGCCTGGTCTCATAGACTAGACGTAACATAGTAAACGTAAGGTAGCGGCAGGTAGCTTAGTGGGTAAGAGCGTTGTGCCAGTAACCGAAAGGTCGCTGGTTCTAATCCCCGAGCCGACTAGGTGAAAAATCTGTCGATGTGCCCTTAAGCAAGGCACTTAACCCTAATTGCTCATGTAAGTCGCTCTGGATAAGAGCGTCTGCTAAATGACTAAAATGTAAATGTAAATCTGGGACACTTAAATTACTATGATATGTTACTTTTGGTATGGTTACATAAGACAGAAGGTTACTTAAGGCAAAAATTAGAGGTTGGTTGGCCAGGCGTATAACGCGAACGTCTAGCATGCGTGTTGGATTCTCATCACGGACAATTTTAGCTAATTGGCAACTTTGCAACTACTTTTTAGCTACTTTGCAACTACCTAGCATGTCAGCCAACCCTTCCCCTAACCTTAACCCCTTCCCTGACCTTAAACCTTTCCCTGACCTTAACCCTTTAACCTAACTCCTAACGGTGGTGTAAAGTAAGTACTTAAGTACTACATAAGTCGTTTTTTGGGGGGTATCTGTACTTTACTATGTATATTTTTGACTCCTTTTACTTCACTACATTCCTAAAGAAGATAATTATTTTTTTACTCCATACATTTTACCTGACACACACAAGTACTCATTACATTTGAATGCTTGGCAGGACTGGAACAATTTTCTGTTCACGCACTTATCAAGAGGTCATCCCTACTGCTTCTGATCTGGTGGACTCACTAAACACATGCTTCATTTGTAAATCATGTCTGAGTGCTGGAGTGTGCCCTGGCTATCCACAAATAAAATATAGAATTGTGCCATCTGGTTTGCTTAATATAAGGAATTTGAAATTATTTATACTTTTGATACTTAAGTATATATTAGCTATTACATTTACTTTTAATACTTAAGTATATTTAAAACCAAATACTTCTAGACTTTTACTCAAGTAGTATTTTACAGGGTGACTTTTACTTGAGTATGACAATTGAGTACTTTTTCCACCACTGACTCCTAACCTTAACTCCTAGCCTAGCGAACGTTAGCAGCTAGCTAACGTTAGCAGCAACAAATTGGAATTTGTAACATACCAAACTTTTTGCAAATTCGTGACATATTGTACGAATTGGATGATGGACAGCCACAAATGAATACATTCCATACGAAACGTAATTATCATACTAAATGGAGTGTTCGTATTTACGTACAGAATAATACGAAATTGGTATAACGATGTATGTTGAATTAGGATAACAGCCTCTAATGCACAATTGCATGGGTAGATCATTCTGAAAGGTGTTCATGACAAAGATGGTGGATAAATTAAGACAATTCACTCAGCTGTTTACCATTGACAGAAATTGTCTGTTCAGTCTACTTAATTGGGTGTGTCTCCCATAGACACCAATGTAATAGCAGCTGGGTCTGGTCTACATACAGTAGTTCATTGACTTTCATTGAATCAGAAAAAACAGCAAGTGGTGTGTCTCACTCACTCTTCCGTCTCTGTTTATGATCTTGTAGGTGTTCTTGGGGGTCCACCTGACAACTGCGCAGGCGCATATTTTCAGTCACAATAAAGAGCATCATAATTATGTCTCTCTTATACTCTGAGAATTGGTTTTTGTTTTGGTATGTAGGCTACTTTTTATCTTGGCTGATTTTACATGAGTAAGGACTTGAGTTTATAAATGCGACGCTAAATCAACCTTGTTTTTCTATGTGGTGTTTTATTTTGGGGCAGATGGTATGTTGAATGTTACTTCCTTCTAAAATGGGACAATTTTTATGCTCTTGATACACATACAGTATCAACACTAGAACAAAAAAATTGCCTCCCTTTGGAATTCATCCCAGCCTCAAGCAGTGGCATGTGAAACTTATCTGATTCTCCTTCAATTGTTGTCAACTGAATTGAGATGTCAGAGGAGATGGCACAACACAACGTCCCCTGAATGCAAACTATTTTACCCTAAATCCCCATCTCTCCCCTCTTTAACTGCTACTGCTGTGGGGGCCCTCGGTGGCCCCTTTGCATTGGTAGAAGGGCGAATATGCAATGCATTTGACCAGCCCCAGTATTATTAGCATGAAATATGCTCTAACCTACATGCACCATCACCGCAAATCACTGGACTCAGTAGCTCCCTATCTCTATATCTCCACCATCCAAGGAATCTCTGGCACACACAAGTTATTAACACAGGAAGAGATGTTTGCTATTATTCTGTGTTTTCCAAGATCCAGACCATGCCTACAGCCTCATCGATGGCTGTTTGTTTGGGTTTGTTACAGTGGGCTATTTCCCTGCCAATCAGCCCTGTTTTGTCCTGGGGGTCAGGGTGGGGGATAACATGCAATTACCATCAGTCTCCCTCCGCCCTGCTCTGGCCTCCTGTTGTTCTCCACAGATCAGTGAGTGTGACCTACAATGCATTTTAACCCAGACACTAAAGTGTGTGCATTCCAAGCGGGTTGAATGGGGGGGTCTCAGAGCTGTTAAACTCCCATTTTAAAAAGCCAGTAGCCAGGCTACTTCTTCCCCAGGTCCAATACACATGGAAAATGTTTTAGTTAGAACCCGTTGACTAGGATTATTAAATAATCTAGACTTTGGTCATCACATCGTTTCTGTCTCAGGTGATGTTATACCAATACCCCATGCACCTGTCCTTATAACTTCATAGGGAGTGGGAGACAGGGAGGTATTTCATTTTCTCTCTTTCCTGGATAGTATGCAGTCAGGGCGGTTAAATAAAGACTCATTCACTTTGGCAGTTGGTAGAAGCCAGATTTCCCTGTCAGACATCCTGGGCCAGCAGCCAGGACCTGGGGGGGCTGTTGGAGCTCTGAGCGAGCCCAGTGTCCTGGGGGTGCTGTTGGAGCTCTGAGCGAGCCCAGCGTCCTCTCAGCACCCCTTCCACCCCATCTCTCTCTCCTCCTCATCCTCCTCCCATTACCTCCTCGCCCCCACAACATCCTGAGATCTGGCCTCATAAATCCCATTAAGTGCAGGAATGTGAGCTGTGTTGGATGCCAGGAGAGTAGCTTGTCATGATTAGATGGCTAGTAGAAGAGGAATGGATCTCTCCCCCCTCTCTCTCTCTTCTCCACTGTGTGTGAGACCTTGTGGCCCCTGGTAAACCTGCTGGAGAGGATTTCCGCAATGACACCTTTGCGGAACCCCCCCCCTTTGAATTGGTTGGATCGGGTCCCTGTTACTAGGTCACATGGGTGTCCTCTGAAATTTACTTGGCCTAGATTTTCACTATCTTCACTATGATTTAGAAGGACAGCAAAGGGGTTGTCATTAACAAAAATGTGTGGGTTTTTGTGTCGTCTGAGGGGAGTTTATGAAGAGGAACCCAGCCCGTACTGTGTGAGAGAGGCAGCTGAAGGCTATCAGCTGTCTGTGCTCTTCAGACATGAGTCACTCCCCTTTGAGAAACACAGACCCCACAGGAAAACCAGTTTCTCAGTTAGATTAGTGCCATCACCACCACAATAAGTTCCTGGGTTGGTGTCTATGCATACTGAATGAAAACTTCCTTTTACGGTCCCCTGTTGATTTGAAAATTGACATACCACATACATGAAGATCTGCAAATCAGGTGTTGGTGTGTCTGCATAATTGCCTTTTCTGTGGGATTTGGGATTTACACAGAATGTTAAAGACAACCTTCAAGTGGCTTCTGCCTGAGTGTCTTTTAGAAGCAGCTTCCTACTCAAGGAGAAGGCTGAAAGTAATGTCTTCTCTCATGGTCCAGACATTTGAATTGAAGCATGTTGAATTTTATGTCTGTATCCACCTCAGTAACCCCTGTGCTCTTGTCTCTGGTGTGTTACTACAGACAGGGTGTGAAAACAACAGGGTAATGATGGCCTCGTTTAGCAACCTTTGACCTGTTGTCACCATCTTTAAAAGGCCTCCTGTTGCTCCTCAGCATCGCCTGGGGTTTCTTTTAATTTCATCTGCAGTTCCCAGCATAGAGGTAGCTGCTCTGAACTTGGGGAATTGGCTAATTAAAGAAGAAAGGCTATGACTTTGTCTTTTGATTTGGAACAATGTGCCCTAGCAATCCTTACTAGGGCTGGGAACCAGTGAGAGTGAAGAAAGGGGAAGGAGGAACAGCCCACAGGGAATGGGCTTGTGCCAGCTAACCTATCCAGGAGGAGTAGCAGGCTTTGGTTTACAGCACAGCCAGCCTGGAGAAAATATATAAGAAAATGACTGGCACCAAGCTGACACGCCCTCTCCATACAGACACTGCTTTTAATAGCAGAACCGTAGGGATGCCATTATGTCTACCTATGCAGTTTCCCTGAATGGTTGCCTTTCACTGCCAGGCTCTGTCTGGCCGAGACATCTGACTCCAAAGCAGTATCTGTGTCATATGTCAAGTAACATGGCAGAAACAGTTGTCAGTTGAATCAGGGAAGTGAGGGAAGGGCGAAATTTACTAACAGGGATGTCAAAGGGTTTGGTAAGTGAGGTTGCGGCCTCCAGTTTTTTTCAGGGGTTGGGAGGACTCCGCTGTGGCCTCCTGGACCCCCTTCCCTTCTCCCCTAGTCCAGCCCCAGTGAAGTGGGTGGTCCTGGTACTAGTACAGGGGCTGCCATGTTTGCTGGTCAGCCTGTACAGGCCTTTGTGTGGCTGTCTGAGGAGATGCAGGATCCTGCCAAAGGTCTGGGTGGAGGCGTTTGGGAATTCCATTTGTCCCCCGCTGCTGTCAGCTGTAAGAATGGGAAGTGTACAAGACTCCTTTATCGCCCTGGGATGGACAGGATGGTGTTTGTGGAAGGCTGGACACAGTGGGGTGATTCTACAAATCGGATTTCCTGCCCACACCCGCAGCCTGACCCACAACACCTCTGCTGAATCCATCAATGTATGCAGCAGCAACTGGAATGCTCAGATGGTATTCTAGAATTGTGGTTGTACGTTCTTTTCTTTTCTCTGTGCCTGGGGGTGGGGCTTGTGGACAGACAACAAGCCCAGCTGTTGCACTCTTCTCTTTATGTTGACTTTTAAAGAGTGCTATTAGTCTTATCACCCACCTGCCTGTCCATAGAGCCACACAGGCCCAACCATCACTCCTATCTCCTGCCTGTCAGGCCCTCCACTGTTGAGGAGGAAGTGGAGAGAAGGATGTCTTACTACACTGGTGAGGGAGCCTATCACTTGGTGTATTTATCATCAGTCCTATATTGCATAACAATGGTAGATAACTCGATGTGTATCCCTCTGTTTTGTAATACCACTCAGTCCACCTCTTCATTTTCCTTTTGAGATGGTTCACTCTTTCGACTAGTGGGCCTTTGTGGTCTTTCAGTGGCCTGTGCATCCCACCTATTGTAATCTGTTTCACTGCACTGCACATTTTTTGCTTTATTTGTTGCGTCATAATTGTTTGGAACTCAGTGCCGTAGTTGCTGTTTGTCTCTCCCATGATTACTCCTTGCAGGGTCATGGCCAGAGTCAATCAATCAGATTACTGAAAAGACCTTGGAAGACAACCAGATAAAACGTGTGAGCCTACTGTAAATGAAACCGTTAGTTGTGTTTCTGATTATTCAACATATCCCTCTCCCCCACAATTTTTCTCTTCCCAGGGGAAAGTTTGCTGTGGTGAAGAAGTGCATTGAAAAGGCGACAGGGAAGGAGCACGCTGCCAAGTTCTTGAGGAAGCGTCGGAAGGGCGAGGACTGCCGCATGGACATCATCAACGAGATCGCTGTTCTGGAGTCAGCCAAGGCTAACCCCTATGTGGTGGCGCTGCACGAGGTCTACGAGACCAACTCTGAGATCATCCTCATCCTCGAGTGGTGAGTGAACTCATACGTATCAAAACAAAGTCCATGGAAAACGTGGTGTGTCAGTGTACTGTATGTGAGTGTTTGGATCTCTGCACCACCCTTAGCTCATGTCGCCAGTGATGGAAGAAAATGCTGGTGATGGTAATCTAGAAGACCTTTTAAATACTCCTTGCATGTTGATGCTCCACCACAACGCAGCACTGCCAGGAAAAAACGGGATGAAACGATAAGGTTCCTAATGAGGGGGGAAATGAGAAACCATTATGCGCCATTTACCAAAAAAACTTTCCATCTCTGCAGGTTTTTCTCTTTCTGCGTAGTTTCGAGGGATTTTGATGCGGTCGCCTGAGTCAAAATGTATTCTGCTGATATAAAGCATGGGATTTTTTTGTGATCTTTATTTCAAAACCGCATGTGAGATCTTGCGTAGACAGGATGTTGAGTGACACGTCAGTGCGTTGTGTTTCTTCAGAAATGGTAGATTACATCTCTCCGGTCTAACCCTAACACGTCAACTTCCTGTGTTGCACACTTTATGCTGAGAATGTAGCTGCCTGTCACTCAAGAGTTTCTCGCCTTAGAAACAGCTGTGTGAACACGCACACCAAGCACACGCATGCCTGCTTGAACCTTGTAACCTTATAAGGAAATTATAACTCTGTGGTTGGAAGCTGTGTTCATAGCCACATCTCAGATTCTTGTTACCTTGTCTGACTGTTGATTGTGTCAGTGTTCCTGTGTACAGACTGATGTAGATGGACCAAATGACTAAATCTATAAGATTTTTTTTGAATAATTATTTGTCACATTTTAAGGAAAGCTAGCCTCAGTAAAATGGTTTCATCATGCTTCAAAGCACCTATTCCGTCCAAACACAGGTGCACCAGTCAGCATCTGAGCTGCATCCATCTGATCAATGAAGCATGGAGGTCAGGGAGGAAGGAAAGGATCTGTCTGGTCTGGTGTCATATGACCACTATCTAGCATCTGTGTTATGACTGTCCTCCATGACCACTCTGGTCTCATTCTAATTAGGAGCCAGAGAGAGTAATGAGCATCCTAATTATCCCCTAGCCCCATTACAGATAGACCACACCAACCAGTTAATCTAGAAGACCAAAAGACTGTCCCCTCCTGACCCTGGTCTGGTCATAAACCACCCACACACCCCCTCCTCTTCTCCACCCATTCCCATCCTAGACATGGAATGCTCCTGCAGAACAAAAGGTTCCCTATAGGGGGGTGGGTTTGGGGGTGTTTGGCCTTGGACCCCAGTGTGAAAGAGGAAGCGGAGCCACTAGTTCATGCCTGCAGGGGGGTCAGGGGGTCAGCTCTGCAGGGGCAGGCACTGGTCCATAGCCCTACACTAGCTGCCAGATAACTTTGCACTGGGCCAATGTGCATAATTTAGTGCCTTGACTTTGTTTTCCTTGTGCAATCTTCCTTTGTCTGTCTGAAGGTTTTAGAGATTCTTATAGGCCTATGTTCACCAGATCCCAGTATAGGTTATGGTTCCTAGTGAAATCCCCTACTAATTTGGTAATCTGCAGCCATTGAGATATGCTGTTGCAGCCTGTATGACTGTGAGCTCTTTGGCTGTTAAAGGGCTCTCTGACCTCAGCGTGGGCTAGATTTGCTGCAAACTAGAGAATCATTTTCCATTTCCTGTGGGTTTACATATAAGCAGTTAGTAACCTCCCAGAAGTAGCACACACAAAGTAGCATGCGCATACACTCATACTCATACATTGGTCTTCACATAGCCACAACCACATCCCCTCGCAACGTATGAGAAATGGAAGCGAGAAGCTAAATTTCCATAATCTGTAAATTTAAACCCAGTCTGCGCGAGTACCACAACCCCCACACATAATGACTAGTCTAAATGCAAATGCAACTTTAATGAGAAATAAACCTGCATCATTTCTGCTTAGAACACATTCTGATGGTTGAATCATAAATGGTTTTCCATACTCTGGTCACAGTCCCATGGCCTGCTTCTCATGGAGGTGAATAGTTGCAAGAAATACATTTTCTTAAATGGTTCTCCAACAAACATTATATTGTCATCTGTGTGTTCCCAACTCTCCACATGTCTTGTCAAAAAAAACATGGTGTTACCAGAGATCCAAACAACCCTCTAGAATGAGACAAAACATCTTAAGTTTTGTCATATTGACAAATACAGTATTGTGCAGATACATTTCTAGATGAACCTGACGTTAAAGCTTTTCAAGGTCACAGAGTACGCAAGGCTAAGGTTTGGTCCAACCCTCAGTCACTACATATTTGTTTATCATTTGGCAGACAATACAAGATACAAATGATGTGAATACTGTACTTAGCCTTTTCACCTCAAAGAGGCTTTGAACTCATGACCCTGCTGTAAACTCTGAGGTAACTTCAGATAAGAGACACTCAAAATCCTAACCAATTACAGGCAATCGGATCGTCTTGGGAATGGCAGACAGGCCCACAGATTGCCCGGCCAATCATAACCCTAGAGCAGCTTTAAAGCTTTACAGGGTATGTTTATGAAAATGTATCACTTTGACTCACTCTTGCTTGATCTTTCAGTGCTGATGGAATCATTCCTGAGGTAATTTTTTCTAGAACAGTTTTTCAGCCCCTCTGTAATTGGAAAGAGGGATATGTTTTTTTCTTCTCCTCCTCTGTGTAACGGTATCTGGTGTTTTTACGTGGGTATTGAGACATCTTACGTAACGTACATTTAAACCCTCACCTCCAGTCCATGTCAGCCATTTACCTTTGTCACTTCAAATGTATGCTGTCCGCAGATAAGTAAATGTATTATATAAGAATCTTTGACACACATCTCCACTGTTTGGCATGGGCTGACCTTCATTTAAAACTGCAATAGTCTTCAGAAAATATTTTTAAGAACTAGTAAAAGTGTTTTTGAGGATGAGGGCTGGCTAATAATTTGTATTCCAATTTTTGAATTTCCTTAAAACTGTTTGTACCGAGTTCTCTTCGTTCTAGTAGGGTTTGATACATCAAGTCTCCTGTAACGGGGGATGAGTGTTGTCACAGCATAATCCCATCTAAATGATGACAACTCTGAAACCAGAGTCTATGTACTGTACTGAGTACAGACAATATCGTGAAGGACACACGTAAACACACTGTCCCACATGTCCTCTCATTGAGAGCTCATGGCTCATCTGTCTTTAGCTCTTTGCCTGCCCTCCGCCCAACCCTAATGTTATGTGGGTGACGGCTACTGTGAGTCTCTTTTGATGTGAATCTGCACAGTTCTTCTCTAATGTCTTAAATGGATGGGAAACCATTCCATGTCATATGTCTGCTGACTGACAGTGGGGAGACGGATCCACTGAGGCATAGAGGGAGAAATGAGACCATACAAACATGACGGCAGGAGACGTATCAAAGTGCTTGGAGAGTATGTCCTCAGTCCATTTAATTTCTACAGGATGGCTCTTGTTAGTACTAAAAGCCTTGTCACCTCCTTCCAGATGAGAGTTTATGAAAGTATTTTGGAGGGGATCTTCGTTTCCGCCTATTGGTAGTTAGTTCAAACGGGGAAAGGAGGGGGTGGGATAATTAGACCTATTTGACTGATTTTTTTTATTTATTTTTTATCAATTGTATTAAATTGAGACCCAGCACATGGAACAGACGAATAATGGGTGGCACGATCAGTCAGCTTTTTTAAAATCATGCAGTTGTCAACAAGCATAAATCAAAGCCATGCTTCCAACGACACACTGATGTCTCTAATTTCTCCTCTACCCCCCAAAACCGGTATTACTAGGCCTGCTATGCGCATTTGGTATACATGTGTACTGTAGGGACTTTGGTTTGAATGGTCCTCTTGCTTCCTTCAGTAGTCTTCCACCAACTATTTTTTGGGGGGAGTGTTTAGTTGGATTTGGGGTGTTTTCAGCAGGTGGGGTTGGGGAAAGGTCAAGAGACGGCCAGCATTAAATGTGTGGTGCCCCAAGCGAAAGAGGATTTATATGGCCCAATGATTGATATCCAGAGAAATCCAGAAAACAGAACCTCATATTTTCACAGCTGAGGACAGTAAAGGGGGCAAGAGTGCGAGGCTAACCAGGGATTGGGTGGTGTGGTTATGTAACAGTCATGCCCGGGCCATGGTCGCAGATTTCCTCTCAAGATAAAAAGCATGTGTGCTGACCAAATCCCCCACACATGGCTGTGCTATTTGGCAACGTCATCTCTCCAGGCTTTTCATCTGCTTTGGAGAAGCATCCAACATAAATCTGCCATGTCCCGGACGGCATTGCTTACCATTGTTACAAAAGCATGACAATGATTGACAAACCAGGAATTTGCCTCTACACCATCTAATTTTGTAATTAGCCTTTCTATTTTCAAAGTAGATCCGGAAAATAGGATAACCCCACTCATCCTGAGCAGTTAGGAGTAGATGCCCAGATTGGATGAACTCCCAATTTTTGGGGAGCGACACATTGGTGTGGGGATTATCCCTGCAATGTAGTGTTCTACACGTTACTATGAAACTATGGGATCGTTTCAGTGTGCTGTCACTGTCTCAAGTCTTAAACTCTTTATTATACAACAGGGCTCTCTAGTTTGATAGATTTGAAATTAGTTCCCCTTCGTTTTGTGTTTGACTTATCTGTGAGTGTCTGGAGCCTTATCAGGGGCTGGCACTGACTGATATGGGTCCTCGTAGCTCGAGTCAAAGCTGAGGTCAGGGAGGCACAATTTTTCTTCTGATTTACGGGTGGGACCGTTGGAGCGCCACAGACAGGAGTCACATGCCGTGGATGTGGAGCACAGACCCTGTTCCCAAGCCCAAAGTACAATAACCACAGGGCCAGTATATAGTACAATAACCACTCCCTGTATATAGCCTCCCTACTGTTATTTTATTTTACTGCTGCACTTGTATTATTTTTTACTTAACACTTATTTTTCTTTAAAACTGCATTGTTGGTTAAGGGCTCGTAAGTACGCATTTCACTGTAAGGTCTACACCTGTTGTATTTGACGCATGTGGCAAATAAAAATTGATTTGAGTTGCGTAACTTAAAAAAATAAAATCACTGGCTAGGGCTTGACACACTGTTCACTGTGAATGTGATAACGGGATAGGTGTGGGATTGGCATTGTCGTGTTTGAGTTGATAGTGGTACAAATGCAGTGATTTACAGTGTAAGGATGTACACTATTCATGTGTGAATGCTTTACAATGCATAATCAGCAATCAATCACAGCAGCCCAAGCAAAAACTACAGACATAACAAACATGTACATTGTTGTTCATCTCATCACTATGGGCTCTATTTTGATCCTCCATTGCCTCTGTGTTTTCCAGTGCTGCCGGTGGAGAGATCTTCAACCAGTGTGTTGCGGACAACGACGAGGCCTTCACGGAGAAGGATGTGATCAGGTTGGCCAGACAGATCCTCACCGGCGTGGCCTGTCTGCACCGCAACAACGTGGTCCACTTGGACCTGAAGGTCAGTAGAAAGCTAGTCTCGGCACCCAGAACCAAATCAGCTACTAGTTACGGCTGTCAAAGCGAGAGACTAGTATAAAAACAGGGTCTGTCAGGGTCTGGTTTCTCTCTGTAGAACTTATGGAATTTTTCAGTAAAATACTGCAGGGTTGTGTAACAGAAAAGACACAGAACAAAAGCTGTAGGTCTTATAGGTTTGTTTTGTCTGCCCAGCGACAACAAACATTTGTTGTTGATAATGATGAATAAAAACATTGTTTTGGAGCGTGTTAGTCCCGTATAGCTCAGTTGGTAGAGCATGGCGCTTGCAACGCCAGGGTTGTGGGTTCGATTCCCACGGGGGACCAGTATGAACAAAAAAATTTGAGGAAAAAAAATGTATGCACTCACCAACTGTAAGTTGCTCTGGATAAGAGCGTCTGCTAAATGACTAAAATGTCAATGTAAAAATGTTAGAACTTGGCAGGCGGGTTATGGCGGAATATGAAGAAACCCTCCTCTGATCCAGGGTGTTTATGAGCAGGGTTTTTGGATGAGGGGGACTGAACCGACACTGTCCCCAGACTAGATTTTATTGGCTCGCCATCTTCCTTCTCTCCTCCCCCAGTGATAGACAGTATTAAATCTATTCCTGGTGAAATGTCACAGGCTGGCTGTCTCAGACTCTGGTCTGTCTCTGTCTTGCTCCTTCATTTATCCCAGATGTCCTGGCCAAAGGCCCCAGGCCAGGAATCTAGCCAGTATGACATGGGTTTAAGCATCTAATCTGATAGGCCCTCCAAGACATTCCACCTTTCCTAGGAATCATCTAATAGCCTGAGGGGATGAACCTGGTTTAGTGATATTGATGTAACCAAATTGAATCCATCTGGGGCTGTACACTATGGGTTTCGCTTATACATGTAGAGGTAGATTAGACTCTTTAGTGGAAGGCCTTGAGTCTCAATGACTACTCAACAACTGATTAACTATCTATCAAGCATGGAATGTGACCTTTGTCTGTCAATTCACATACCATGCACTCTTTAGATTTGGTCTCATCTGTCTTGGTCTCTCCCCTCAGCCCCAGAACATCCTGCTGACCAGTGCCATCCCACTGGGTGATATCCGCATCGTGGACTTTGGCCTGTCCAGACGCATGGACAGTGTGACAGAGCTCAGAGAGATTCTGGGCACTCCGGAGTATGTGGGTGAGTTCTGGCTTCTGCAATCGGTCTATATCAATAAGGAAGATGGATAACCAATTCTTCTTAACTTCATTACTGTAAAATGTTTATCAGGACTAATTGGTGTTATCTATTGCTATCCCAGCTCCAGAGATCCTGAACTATGAACCCATCAGCACAGCGACAGACATGTGGTGAGTATGAGCTAAAGGGACAATGTCCACCAACATTGAATGTGCCAAGCTGATATCAGCTAGTGTCCTCAATACATCTCGGTTTTTCCAGAAGCCATAAAATATTGATATCACCCGCTGAAAGACGTGCTAATGATTTCTACAGATTAACTGAAGTAATGCAGCGTCAAACAATCTAGTGTTTATAAAGCCAGCTCCACAGTGGAAATCTGAGAAAAATACTTTAAAATCTGCTTCTTTCCTATGTCTTGTAGTCTGACACCTTTCCCTCTTCCTCCTCCTCTCTCAGGTCCATAGGGGTCCTGACCTACGTCATGCTGACGGGCGAGTCTCCGTTCCTGGGGGACAACAAGCAGGAGACCTTCCTGAACATCTCCCAGGTCAACGTGGACTACTCCCAAGATGCCTTCGAGGGCGTCTCCTCTCTCGCCATTGACTTCATCAAGACCTTGCTGCTCAAAAACCCCAGGTGAGGAACAGCATAGGGTCAAGAGTCGGCACTCAATTAGTTCAGTTCCACAGCCTGACAGATGGATGTCCTCCAACATGACCCATAGTGAGTTCAAGGCTAACTAACACATGAATGATGTCATTCATACTGCTGCTTGTGGCACATCCTCATTAAAGGTCTCCCAATGCGTGGTAATGTAAATACATCATTTAATATAAGGATACTGGTCCTTGTTACATTTAATCTATTAACACATTCTGTGTCATCACTGTCACTATCTGATCAAGTGTTCCAGCACAGAAGGACTAGATACTGTATGTCACCATCATGTCTCAATGAAAAACAGCAGCAGTCTATCGCTGTGATCCAGGCCCATAATCTTCACTCTATATAATTTAATTGCTGCAAATGATCGGCGGTATAAAAAAGTGGAAAAGATTCCTGTGTGTCTGAGTAATCCCAAAGAGGGGAAAAGGCTGGGATGAAGAAGTGGCCTTTGGTGGTTTTTCAAACAGACTGTCGGGGACACAAATGTCTGGGGGAAGGGGAAGAAGTTGTATAACTGCATATTTGTCACCTTTTTTACAATTGGCTTTCCTTTACATATATTCACATGAGCTATTTCAGTTTTACTTTCAAAACATATTAACAGAAGCTTTAAAGTCCTTGCTGCCTAGACATTGATGATTGATTTGAGATCTGACACTCATTCTCTCTATGTCTGTGTGTCCACAGGAAGAGAACCACTGCAGAGGAGTGCCTTAACCACCCCTGGCTGAATGGGCCAGCTGACCCCTACACACAGCTCCACGCCAGCTCTCTACCCTCATTGGACGAGCCTGAGACCAGCCAATCAGAGTCTGAGCCTGAGAGCCCGGCGCCCTCCCCAGAGCTGGAGAGCATGGGTTCGTACCTGACGTGCCCCGGTCAGGTGGACCTGAAGACAGGCCGCAATGCCTTCTCCTTCACCTCTGAGCCCTTCCCCACACGGCCAGAGATCCATAAGGAGCTCATCTGCTGAGGGAGGGCTCCGCTAGACACTGTGTAGTGACTGACTGGACTGCTGTCACAGAATGGACACTGTCTGGGAGCCAGTGAGGCCTGGTCTGGCCCGATGCAGGGCATCCAGCTCTGTTTGACTCTGTGTGCTACTGCTGTGATGGATATGTGATAGGTCTATGAGCTCAGCTGACCATGTGCAGTAAATCCATGCGTGTTTGATGCATGTTACCCTGTGCTCATAGTGTGCTGATGTGTGGCATCTGGTGACGAGACACACTGACACACTTTAATGCATGTGTAGTGAGGGTACTGTAACTGTATGAGTGGTGTGAATGGAAGGAGTGGCCAGGTCTTTGTGCTCTGCTATGAAGACTAGAACAGTGGGACTGACTTCATCCATCCATCACTTGGTCTGGTCTGCACTCTCAGTAAAGGAAGTCCTGCTTTGTCCCAGGCTGGGTTGATCCCATGTTGGCCCTCAACCTCGCTCTCACCTTGGCTCTCCTTCACGTTCCACTCCCTAACCGACCTTTGAACCAGGACTTCTCCTCTCCTTTGTGAGGACGTGACTGTTCACCCTGAGAGGAATTGGCGTCAGCCAACAGGAAGTTGGAACCACTTTGCTTTTGTTTAGGTCTGCGCCTTAAATGCCTTTCATGATGATGTTGATTATGAAGGATGCCTATGTGGTTAGACAGATGCCCCTAGTTGAGATTCTGCCTATGCAGCAAAGGAGAACTAACTGACTGACTGTTAGGGGAGTGACCTCACAGAAACCAGTCAGAAGGGTTAAATAGTCTTATCTGATTTTGTTTGTGTTCATATGACCACTTCATGCCCCCAAACATAGAAAGCAATCTCAATCGCCACATTTAATTAAATCACATCCTTTGTTTAGTTTAAGGACAATCTTGATGTCAATTTAAAGCACTTTTTATTTTTAAAATGAACTTCACAAATGGTCAAAGTAATAACCAAAGTCTTAATGAAATGGCTCAAAAAGCACAGTTTAGTTGAATGATTAATTAAGACACAAATGTACATAGCCACTTCCACCATCTATTTTTGCATCGTTTCCACCAAGTGCCATATAATTCACCTGTTGTGTTGATTTTTCTGTTTATACATGTAAGAACATATTTGCTATTGTTGCACAATTTCCATGTACTCATGTTTGAAATATCATCAGTTTGCCATGTTGGATATGTCACAATATATTTCCTTTTCTTCAGGCTTTGTGAACAGATGTTTGTTTTGAAGAGGAAGTGCCTAGGATACAATGACATCACAATAATTTCAAATTGTGGCGTTAATGACAGTTCAATGATTTGCAACCAATTGAAAGGCTTTGTAGAAAGCTCCTTGGGATATGTGGTGTTTGAGAGTGAAGAGAAATTACTCTTGAGGACTTCTCAAAGCACTGAAGTGTATATTGTTTGATAGTGTAAGAATAATCTGCAAAAAATATTTTAAGATCCATAATGTATGAACATTTTAATAATTATTGTATGCCTCTTTTTTTCTTTTTCTTGACTGTACTTCTGACTTTCATTCCTGGTTTCTGCTCATGAATTTCAGGCAGGTTTGCACTTGTGTCCAGGCGGACGTTACGTTGAAATGAATAAATGTTGATGACATGCCTCGCAAAAATGTATCGAAGAACAAATGTACATTTTGTATTAAACTATTCATCTTGATGAATTTACTTCATTTGTGGTCTGTTAGACATGGAACGACCAAGTGTTATTTTCCCCATCTATACACTCACCACTTCGTCTTGCTGTGCCCTCAACCACGAAGCTCTAGTCTAGTAAGAATGTAGTTCCTTGTACAAAGGACCAGGGAACCATTGTGACCCTTTTTAACCTTATTCGCCTCTTGTGTGCAGAACATTATGGTCTCTTCACTGGAAAGACATTCCTCAGACTACAGTATCTTTAGTTTACACTTAAGACCATTTCCCAAGTTTCTGTCTTTCCTGGGTTTTTTTGGAGGGGGGGGGGGGAAACCAGTTAAATGTAGCAAGAAGAACTAATGGGTTTCCAGAAATATCTAGCCACTCTTCACAGGAAATACCAGTGTCACTTGAAAATGGACATGATGCGATGGTTTCTTCACTGGTACACACACACACACTCCCAACCACAACTCTTACACACACTCCCTTCCTTGTTTACTTGCAGCAGGTTGAACAATGTCCCTGTATGCCAATGTTCTGGAGTCCTGCTTTAATGTGCTCTTCCTCTGAGGGTCGGCACTGGGCCCAGTCCAGCTAGCTCCACTCAGGCCGGGTTGAGCTCTGGATGGATGGACAGACAGGCCCTGCCTGGAGTGACCACTTCCCTGAATAAACTGCTCCTCAGACCTGTGGAATGCAAGAAATGTGAGTAACACTTTCCTTCTCCCTCCCTCTTTCTTTAGTCACCCTTGTTAATATAACCTTTGTTTTCTCGGCAGGAGTGGCTCTATTTTACTCCGTTGCTATATGTACACCCCTACCAACCCCATACACACATTCACACCCTCGCACACACACATTATGCAAGCCATGACAGATAATAGTCATAGCCTATGTTGCAAATTCTGTCTGGGTTTCACACAGTTGCAGGATCATTTTGTCCTCATATTTATCTGGAAGACAGCCATTGTGAGAGGATTTTAAACTAATTCAGGTATAGTTATATTAAGAGCAAAGCCTTTGCGGAAGAACTGCAGCTGAAAGCCAGTGGACCAATACAAATGAAAATAATAAAGCAGAGCTTCCATAGACACTAAGATAACCTGCTCTCTGGGGGAGAAGCAGGTGCAAAGGCTTCAGAGGAGTGGTTCTCCTATCATTTATCATTCCTGGCCATCTCTTTCTACCAAAGCAGGACATAACAAATTGATTCAATGATCTGTTACAGCATCTAACTCATCTCTATGAACCTTCACCCTCACATGTCCAGCGAAGATTATGTTAGTAGTACTCTGTGTGAACAGTGTTGCTGAGTATGAAAAAAAATAATGTATGCACTCACTAACTGTAAGTCGCTCTGGATAAGAGCGTCTGCTAAATGACTCAAATGTAAATGATGTACAAAACAAAATGTGCCTGTTCTGTTTGGAAAATGTAAGAGACATCTGGATTCTAAATCGTTCTTGCTAAAAGCAGCCAGCAAGCTTTTTCTTCCCTGGTAACAAGCATCCTAAAACAGTTGTCACCACCTGGATCCCCTCCCAACCTTGATCCCCGAGTTGAAAATATGGAACAGGGAATCCGAAACGCAGAACATGTGGGGAAGAGGAGGAATCTTTTGTCTTCCCATATAGACACCATTGACTGAACTCAACATCACCAGTTACAAAACCAAGGTTGACCATATTTGACAACAGGTTTGAATTTGCGATATGGACCACTGGGCCTGTATTCATTTGAATTGTTTGAGCATAGGGCAAATACTATGCAAATGGTGGTGAACTTTGTTTCCATAAGACATGCTTTTATAAATCCAGTATGTGTTCTGAACACACTATTCAAACGCAGGGAAGAGATCAGATCATATATGACGTCGTGAGAGATCTTCCGTATGAGATTAGTGTGAAGGCTGTTTGTATGAAAGACCAAGCCAACACGTGGCCTTACCATTCCCTATTTAATTACTTAAGGCCATTTAGCAACTGACACCATGGGAATAAAATGGCCCAAACTCTTCTTTTATACCCGTCTACTTCCTTATTTGTATTTGTCTTTATCGTCACGTTTCTCTGGCGCTCTTTCATTTGCCCCGTCCTCCAATCTCTAGATCTCTCAGTCAGTCTTTCAGCTTTCCTAGAAGCTGCTCCCTCACACCTTACATAATGGGGAAATTCCTGCTTATGTTCCTGATTAAAGTCTCATTATGGTGTGACCAAGTTGATGTCAGAGCAGTCAAGAGGGGGATCACAAAACAATCCCTGCTCAGGGGCTTGGAGGCTCGGCTGCCTTGGGATACTCCCCCTCTACACCCCACCCCCTTTACTCTCTTCTCTCTCAGGACCTGCTCACCTTTTAAGTATCAGAACTTGTATCCATTTGACAAGCTTTGTATGTGAACAATTATCAAGGCATTGTTAATGGTACAGCAATTACATTCCAGTGAACTTTCTGTGCCATGTTGTTCAATAGGCATGCCTGTCAAGTTATCAACTCCTAATCACATGGCATTCCATTCCCCACGCCCAGACAAATGATCCAACAGTGTTCCAGCAAATGACTAGTTGCCCTCTAGTAGTGCAAGTGTAGCCTACAACATTGACAGTTCATTGACAGACCAATTAATCTGGTATGTGCCTGTTTGTCTGGCCCTCTCCAATTAGTTGACTTGTTGTGTTACATTCCAGCATTGACCTCAAGTACCTCATGCCATCAAGTGCAGTTCTAGGTGTCCAGACCTTCACATTCAGTAACTAGAAAATATACGCAAAAGGTATGTCTATCTATGATTAAATATAAGTATATTATCCAAAGGCCAGGGACAAGCAACCTGGTCATGTAGAAGACAAGACGCCATCATAGGAGACTGAGAGAAGACTCACTGAGACAAGACCCAGAGGTTCATGTCTTTGTGTTTCATGGACAGTAGTGTTTCCTATTGATAACAAGACCAACCATGACACATGCACATACCGTACTGCTCCTCAAATAAGTAGTGACGTTCTGCTTGTGTCCTCTATAGATATCAACTAAGACAAAATAAAGAGAAAATTGCTTTCACAAGTTAGTCCCGCTTTGAAGAGAGAAAAAATAAACAATTCTCAGAGAGCACAAAGCCTATCCTAACCAAGTTAATATGTTTCTCATGGCGAGGCATTCTTAGCCGAGACATTGAATGCCTTTGGTTAAGCACAGCTATGTATTATTTCCCTGGAAAAAGCTTAAGAACAGCAAAAGCATTCTAAACAAAACGTTGCCAGGTCAGATGGCTGATGATGTCCGTTTTTTCTCCGTCTGTGGCAACTGTATCCTGCCACAACATGGAAGAGGCAGGCAGCGCTGGCAGAAATGATATTATTGAACTTGGTGATACTCAACTCAGGGTGAACTTCTCAACTTCAACTCAATACCTTTGAAAAGGCCCCTATCAAAACAAGAGGCACAGCTTAGCCAGTCCTTATAGGGTTCATTTTCTGTGTGGTGGGTAAGCTCACTGAGAACAATAAAAATACAGCCAAATACAGTTGTTTGGACTGGAGTACTGTACACACACATGAACACTGACACGAATACATGCAGATACACACACCCAGGCACACACAGTGAACTCTGTGGGCTCGTTGTGACTCTACTAGCTTGTAAGGGAGTCCAGTGTTTCAGAGTGAGGGGGTACAGAACTGATTCTGGTGGTCTGGATCATTCAGAGCTCTTAGTCATTTCCATCCCAATCACAACATGAACACTGCAGCCCTGTTCACTTCAGCTTTGGGGTTCTGGGGTTGGGGAATGGTGAAGTACACAACCTGCTCTCTAGGGTCTTTCCCTCCTCCCCCGGCCTATCTCATGCTCCAACTATCTTTCTCAGTACCTCTCTACCCTGTGACTTCTTCTACTCTGCTTTTAGTTGTCAAAGAGGAAGGGAACAATTCAACTCTTCCTGGATTTAATTAGAAGTTATGAGTTGTGATTCTTCAGTGACATTACATAACTACCACTGGGTTGAGGATCAAAAACAATTTGCCATGATGTTTCAGCTGGTGGCTGGCATTAGTTGTTTTGGGTTCTGGTTTGGTGACATAACTGTCATTTTTGTGTGTGTGTGAGAGAGAGAGTGAGTGAGTGAGAAGGTGGTAGGGAAACCAATAAACCTAAGTTCTTTCAGTTTAGGACCAGCTGATTTATCAGGATGCCAGGGAAGGACCTGTTGGAACCCTTTGAGAAGACTTTCAATGTTGCCCGGTGCACGGGACACTTCAATGAGAATAAAGGCCGCCATCGTTTCATTTATGTGTCTGCAGCTTCTTCTTCCTCCACTCCTCCTCTGCGTTATGTAACTCACACAAACACACCTCTGTGGGAGTATGCGTGTGTAACGACGTCATTAGTGTCCGATTTTCATATTGTGTGAAACTTCCTGATGTAATCGGCCTGATGTAATCAGCCAAAAACCAGCTGAAAACAATGGCGAGGTCAGACAGGTCGTGGAAAAGGGTTTCACTAACAATGTTATCAGAGCGCTTAGCAGTAATAACACTATCGTGAGGAAAAGCCCTAGCCCTCAGAATAGAGGGTTTCTCTGTCCCGGCCTCACCTGGGCATTTAATATACCTAATGTACCTGTCACTCAAATTTCTAACGCTCTTCTTTTTCATCTAATCTGTCTCTCCGACTCTACCTTCTTTCACTATCCGTCAGTTGTGCCAATTCAAGTTTCAGGAGTTTTGTCTTTAAACTGTCTCAGGCTAAACTGACAGACGGTACATGATTTAAGTTTAAGAGGTAGCTACTGCTGTGGGGAAAGAGAGGGGCCTTCAGAGTAATGTCAAGAGTTAACAAGTCCTATAACTCCCAGGACAAAATGTCTTGTCCTTTCTCCTCTGTTATTTAATGGCAAACAAACAGGAGAGACTTTTGATTTCTTGAATCAAAGTTCATTTCTGTTTTTGAGTCAGATATTTTACTTGAAAAATGCATCTTCTAAGACTGGGTCAGTCATCCTGGTCAAAATGGGTCATATGTTATGGTTAGGCCATGTTCCCACAGTCAGGGTGATACATTTTTATTCTGTAATTCAGACCATTTTACTCCCATTACTGGGTAATGGCTGTGGTTTATAGTGGTGCCTTTCATTTCTCCATAATGTCAATGTGCCTACAACTCAGACAGTAGAAGCAGATGAACATTGCCATGACTAAACAACTGGGGCTAGAATTCTATTGGATACAATGTGTGCAGCCAGTTTGTCACCTCTAAGAACCGTGTGGTTGGCTGAGCACTGGGGTTGTCATATCCAATGTTCATTGGCCCTCATTTGGGGAGGGAAAGAATATGCTGACCTAAAAAAACAAACATAGGATCAGTCGAATTCCGAGTCACAGTTTGTGGTAAACAAAAAAAAAAGCTTCCGTGAGCCTGTCAAGAGGATGTTGAAGGGCTGTTAGAATCAGGCTAATGAGTTAAGCAAGGCACACAATGTTCCAATTCCATGCTAGAGTACACTGCCGTCCCTATAGACATGTGTACTGTACACACAGGCCACACAGTGTACAGTATACACACGTGTATAAAAATACACACTATGAAAATACTGTCAACAGATAACGATTGGGCTTTGAAACGGGGGGGGGTGATTTGTGAAATTCCTCATCCCTTTAACTACCACAGAGCTGTGACTGTGCACATATTTGTACCTAATTGATTATCACATCTTGAGCCTGTAAGTCCATATCTCTTACTGTACCTGGATCAGTGGATGTGAAGAGAATCAGAGCCAGTACAATTACAACAGCTGTAAAAACATATTTTGACCAAGGAGAAATCTCTTATAACCATACTAGAAAAAGAACATTCCAAAGGAGATTATTTCTGGTCAGTTAAAGAACACTGTATGTTTAAATTAGGTAAAGGAGCAAAATAATAAACTCCTTCTTACTTTCTGCTTTGAAACATGACCAACGGGGGGAAAAATACCCTGGTAATGTAAACACAGTGGGGATTCTAGGCCTCTTACGCAAGCCAGCTCTTACTGCTGCTTAGCCATGACACGCTGGGAAATAAAGTTGTAAAAAAAGAAGTACGATAAATAAATAACTATTATTACTTTGTGCTGTTATGGCGGATGGGGGTCTAGTGTTGAAGGCCCTAGAAAAAAAAAACATTGTCAGGAGAAGAACACGGTGTTCCCTCTTTCTCCCAGTGTCTGAGGACTACTCTTTAAAAGGACACTTTACAGTACCACATGGGTCAGAACCACACTAGCCTCAGGGCCACACCATGTAGACAGAGACCCCATAGACATAGTTCAATTGAGGAGCAACTCTACATGCCTTCCCCTGTATGTTGTCCTTGTTATTCCTTGAGATAAACCAGGTCAGGTTTAATTATGGGATGGGGGGGATCTTATTTTCAAGGTGTCGTCCACAGGCTTAGAGGGCCAACGTGACTCTGAGCTAGCTGTGCAGCAGGAGAAATATCTAGTGTGCACTGAAGATGTTTGGAGTAATAATATAATAACACAATCCCCTGCCATAAGTCTTAATCATGTCAATCCATTATGCAATGAAAAGTGGCTTTACTATAAGAAAATACCCATTGTGAGAGTGGATGAGTGTACGTTGATGTGCTACAGTAAGTGCTTAGCCGTTTCTGGACTAATTTCATTTTGGTTAGCACGGAGCGTTAAGATATCACATCCCATCCCCATAGTTCACATGTAGAGCAGGTCATTAAGAGAATTGATCTGTCACAGAGACGTTTTAGCTGATGTTATTAAGACCTTTTTACACATACCGGATTCTGGTCGGACAGATAAAGTTTCCTTCCTTTGACAGCTAGTTTTGAAGAACAGAGCACTGTGTAATAAATAACATTTACCTTACTAGAATGACTAGAATAATAAGCTTTTGCAGTGAGAATGTTTGGCTGCTTGACCAGTGGTCACTCCAGTCCAATAGCGCCCTCATGTGGACTCCTGAGAAACTACAGATACTGATGCTAAAAACCATACCTGCACTACACTCAGTAACCACCAGAGAGTGCCCTTGGCTTGGTTTTAGTCATCCGGTATTCATATAGACAAGTTTTAGTTTTAGCACATGCTTAGAACTTAATAATAATAATAATAATAATACGCTTTTATCCAAAGCGACTTAGTCATGCGTGCATAAATTTTTTTGTGTATGGGTGGTCCCGGGGATCGAACCCACTACCTTGGCGTTACAAGCGCCGTGCTCTACCAGCTGAGCTACAGAGGACCACAAACTTGATGTTTGTGAACGTAAATTGAAAGCATGCATAATGCAATAACTGTTTGCCATACTACACCAAAACAAGTATTGGAAGTGAATGTAAAAAAATTAATTTAAAAAAATGTGGTGCTAGCATTCAATTAATTATTATCCACTTATTGGCATCTTACCCCTTCAAACACCCAAAACGAATGTACTTGATTGGTTAGCTGCTCACTTGAAACCTATGACCCTCCACCAATCCCAGCCAGAAGAATTGTAATACGTGTTTGTTTAACCAGCTCTTTCCTCTTTAATGACAAACACATACAGATTCTCAATGCAACTACAGATTTAGTTGATGTCTCACAATTATGACAATAGACTGATCCCCTTCACATAATCCTGTTGTGTGGTCTGACCTTCCCTCTCACCTCATACGGGCCTACACAGTCACGGTGTAAACATTTACAGAAAATTAACTAACAGGTGTGGAACAAAGACAAATCAACACACAATGACCGATAATCTTACAGTCATGGATTATCACAGAAAATCCAACTACTTTCCACACCATTTAAATACTCCACACTAATATGATGACATGTGACAGACAGGTTGCCCATAGTTCACTGCATATCACAGATATTTAGTCGAAAACAAAGCAGTCAGTATATAACGCAGGTCAAAACAGCAGGACGTGTGTCAAGATCTACCTCGTACATAAGAGATTCAATTCACTGCATCGCATAGAGAAGAAACTGCTATCATGATGAGTCGTTGTATGGTAGAATTCATTCCCTTTAGACCTTTTAACAGTAGAGGTCTGATTTTATGTGCTTCAGAGAATGAGTGTGTGAAAATGTTTTCAATGTGTAAATGTGTATTAATACGAGCAGCGATGTGAGAGGGAGATATTGATAAGGACAAGGGACAACTAAAAACAAACAAAACACACTTAAAATACCTTGAGTAGTCTCCTTTACTGGATCTGAGCCTGGTGCCATTTTCTCTCATTTTCAATGGACATCTACTGTATCAATGACAATCTGCAGAATGACTCAATTTAGACTACCAGAAAGCTAGTCCTTGTTTACAATGATCAGACGTGCAATTCTCACAATGAGGTTTAAACACATAATTGGACAGGTTTCACAACGAAAAACACATTAAATAATTGATCGAATAAACAAACAAAACAATCGCGGAAATACAGATTTTCAGAAATAGCTATTTTACCCAAGATCCTGACCAGTGAGCTCAGTGACAATCACATGGGTTCCTGTGGCAATGCCCAGGATGGGTGGGGTCTAACTCACACCAACATCACTACTCAATACCACATTGGCTGTCAAGCGGAACAGAATGAGGTTATAGGAGCAGGACTCAGTGGTCAGTGCAGTGTTCAGTCCTCAAACCTTCCCTCCAGAATGCTTTCAAAGGTGAACGGGAGGAACTTGAAGCCCTGGCCTACATAGAACTTATTCTGGAATTCCACCCTGAAGAGAAGAAGAGAGAGGCAACAGTTAACGTCAGGCATATTACAATAAGTAAATCAATGCAAAGATCAATGCTACACAGACATACTAGTCTAGCACCATCAACGGTTATACAAAAATATTTTGAAAGTTAGTCTGAGGAGTTCCTTTAAACTGGAGTTTCTTTGAGGTGTGTCCATGTTAGGCCAGAGGCTGCAGTATAGGTAACCCTTAATGATTGTATCAAGCCAAAGCTGGATAGCGAGCTGAGATGACCTCTGCTCTCCATTCCACAACCTCCCTGTGTAACCCACTTTGTAACACACCCACGGTAGGATCTAGGCCTGGTCCTCAGAAGCGAAACCTAACCCTCTTCCCATCTCCCTATTTATAAAATCTCCCTGCAAACTAAAGGCTGGATGACCTTTCAACTGAGGAAGCAGACATGCTTGTCATGCCTCCCTACGTCTGGAGGAGGTAGATTTTCATCTGGGTAGGCTGGGGCTCTATAATATTTCACTAGAATACGCTTAGAGGAAAAGGTCAAACTTAGTCAACTAGCACTACTTTCCTTTTGAACATTTATGTCAACAAAGAAAAAGTGATAGGCTTTGTGTTTCTATGAATCTGAGATCGTAATTGCTCCCTGGACTGAAAACTGATTTACAGTGAGCTCCAATAGTATTGGGACAGTGACAAATGTTTTGATGTTTTGGCTCTGTACTCCAGCACTTTGGATTTGAAATGATATGCACAAATATCATACCGCCCAAAAAAATGCTAACCTCTCCTGTTATTGTAATGGTGAGAGGTTAGCATGTCTTGGGGGTATGATATTTGTGAGTCTAACTTTCTCGATCATCATTATTCACGATTCATTCAGGATTATCCATAATCATGGTAGCGTCCACATTAATGTAGTGTTTAGAAACATATTCTATTCTTAATTACAATGAAAGTGACTCCAAAATGACACAATACATTATTTACTATTCATTTCTATTGGGCACAAAATAATCTGAAACAACCAAAACGAACTGCAAATGCATCCAACACATTTGTAGAGTCACAAGCTTGATGTAATCATTGCATGCTAGGAATATGGGACCAAATAAACTTTTGACTACTTTAATACACAAGTGAATTTGTCCCCTAAAATGGGGGGACTATGTACAAAAAGTGCTGTAATTTCTCAAACGGTTCACCCGAGATGGATGAAAATACCCTTAAATTAAAGCTGACATATTGCACTTTAACCTCAGTCATTGTATCATTTCAAATCCAAAGTGCTGGAGTACAGCATCTAAAATAGACCAAGAAGTATTTAAGGGGTGGCTCCTCTCTCAGCTACTGGAGGAATCTCTCTGGCTGGATCAAATGATGGTTTCGGAATAGGAGTGAGTATGTATGCATGTTGGCCACAGCCTCAGCTAGATCAACATCTACTATTGCTATAAATTTGACAGATGTCTGACATTACTTTGGCAGTTCACAATCACAACTGTGTTAGTTAGCAACCGCTAAGAAAAATACATTAAACACTAAAAGAAAAGCTCAGATTCAGAAGGCCTCATTTCCTATTTGTCCTTCCCTAAGGGCCTTTAGGTGAGAGTGGAGCATTAGAATTCCTATGTGCTGGGTAAATACAGTGATGAGTCTGTGTCACTGACTCAGTGCTGTGCTTTGTGAGGGTGCCAGTGGATGATCAGTTCCAGTTCAACCGGGCTGTTCTGAGACGCCAGATAGGGAGCCTGTCCCCTAATGATGGGACAACAGAAGTTCCTCCATGATGGCCAGCCAGCATCTCACACACAGTAGTCAATGCTCCACTGCTCTATGGGATGCAGAGAGATTCCAGGTTCATGGCCAGGAAAGAGAGCCTGTGGTGGGAGCTGGAAAACCACAGCTCCCAGTAGCACCAGTCTGTTTAATACCAGTGGGATGGAGAGACACGCTCTGTTCTCCATAGACACACACACACACTCACTCTCAGACGAGGCCCCAAGGAACTACAGAGCTAAAACAGCTGTTACCATAGATACCAGCAGGGGGCACTACAGGGTTGTGTCACTCCACCATGCCCCCTGACAGAGGAAACTCTTGAAGACATGCTCCTTCCTTTACCCAAGTCAATGAGGAATCCAGACTAGCAGAAGATGGAGCCCTCCACAGCTTACAGTGGCTGTTAAGTGCAGAGAAGGTTCTAGAAACCTTAGTTTGAGTCGGAGCCAACAGGTCGTCGAGGATTTCAACACATCCTTAATACAGACACGGAGCAATGCAGCAAGGATTCTATTCATACATACTCATCAGTGTTAACTGATTACATGGGAGCATATATGAGTGACTCACAGTACAGACTGAACAAACATGTTATGTTGCCTATGTGCAAGAGAGAGCAGTGTGTGTCTCTCACCAATGCAGACGCAGTGCGTGCAGGAAGGCAGACAGGCCCTCCATGATGAGCAGGATGCAGACAGTGAGGACGGCGAAGGCCCCGAAGATGATGGACAGGGCAACGAAACCCCCAAAGCTCCTGGAGGACAGGCCAATGTGCATCACCATGGTCCACAGCACCTCTGACAGCTCTGTGGGATCACACAGAGGAAGAAAACAGATGTTTTATTGGAACATTTCAAAGAGAAACCAAAAAGGGTGACGACAGTATGTCTCAGAGAGCGAGCGAGAGAGAGAGGAGAGCGTGAGAGAGAGGTTTATGTACTTGCAATGTACTGCGTGTGTGTGTGACTCACGTGCGTGTGCCAGGCTGAGAGCCCATAGGCGTAGGTAGGAAGCTGTGTTGGAGATGCAGCCCAGACAATACTCGATGGTGTGGATGGCCTGGTGCACAGCAACGTCCCCAAAGTTAAACTGGAGGACGGAGAGAGAACACACACCGGTATGAACCCCTAGGTGACAGGGACACAACAGTACAGGGACCGGGAGACTCCGGTCCAAATGAGGTCCTCCATCTACAGTTAAGTTCATGGCTATACGGTACCACATTGAGGAAGACATTCACTAGATTAAAACAGCTCCAGAAACACCAGCCTGACCCACTAGTCAGATCTCTGTAGCAGAAGTTTCCCAAGAAGCTCCTTCATTACGACCCATGAACCAGACAAATTAGGATCGGGGTAGACAGTGAGCACTACTAGTCTAAGAGTGTGGCCCAGTTTCCTGATGTGTGATAGAAGAATCCCTTGAACACCCAGAGACAGCAAAAACACACAGACACCAGAGTCAACAGCCTCAGGGGACAGAACACACACACAGGACAGAGATACACACTGTCACACACAAGCAGAGCCTCAGAGACAGAGACAGACTAGCAAGACATGCACTTGGGGTGAGGGGAGGGGGGATGAGTGCTGGCTTACCACTTCCTCCTCGGGGGCCTTGAAAATAATTGACAACAGGTTAGGTTTTAGTTAGTGACAGGACACACAACAAAACACAGTGATGAGAGAAACAGGAAAAAACAACATTGAACACAGGAAATGGACGTGTATGATATTCAGAAGGTTAGTCACTGGATCGAAACTACTGACAAAGTTTCTTAAGGGGCAGCATAAAAACATTATGGCACTGGTATCTAGGTGATGCATAGCCATTCCTCCAAAATCATGCATTTGTGCATGCTTAGTATTTTGTGACAACATTCTACTGTGACATTTCCAGATATATCTCCTACAGGCCTTTGGTCTTTGGCATATTGTTGTTGTGTTTGTGTCGGTGGTTGCTAGGGGAGACAGTGATGGGGAATGTAGTGACCAATGGGGTTGGTGACCCACTTCTGACAGTGACAGCAGGTGGGACTGGCCTGTTTGGGTTATACCCTGCTCAGCCATTCAGGGGGGCTGGTTAGGGCAAAGCTAACTAAAGCTTAAACCTAGTTAACGGTAGTATAGCTATTTACCATATCTAAGACCAAAGAAGATGGTATTTCCCCATTTAACACAAATTAATTAATGAAGTTATCGTTGAGGATTAACATGGTAAGCATCATTTGGATATTTCACCAGTTGAGTGGAGCAGTTTATACGCAGGAATTCTGTAAAGGTGGCCTGCTAAAATGAGTTGCCCCATGTTAAAACAGAAATGCTATATTTACTGTGTTAGTTACTTAGCACCCTGCCTGCCTGAACACCTGCTGGCCAGAGGAAGGAGCTGCACAACTCCAAACACACATAACATACACGCAGTTTGGTCAGTGAACTGGAAACACACTATGCAATTAATAAATTGCTTGAAGCGGATTGCATGGTGATACATGCAACCACTCCAATCCATTCATTGAATGCCTTTTGTAAATGGGCCAGAGCTCGCATTATCAACATGCGATATCACACGGCTCTAAAGCATCTTGGAAATTAATACAACATACTAGAATTAAAATATTTGTTTCAGCACAGCCCTGTCCACTGAATTATGTAGAGATCTCTTCTAGTCCAAGGCCATAGAGTTTATAGTGACATGGACTGTGGAGTCTAACATTGCTAAATAAAGTAACCTCCAATCAAATCAAATTCCTCTCCACTTCAAAAGGTCAAGAATTATAGGAGAGGAATCTGTGTAAAGCGCTTTGAAAGCTGCTCTATAAAATCAACAAAAGGTCCTGGGTGTCCGGAACCATAAAAGAGCAAGCTCCGTCTGTAAACCTCCATCACTGCTTCCTGTTGGTTTGTTATGAGAGCTACAGAAACCACAACAAACTGACGGCTTGTCTGGTTTGAGGTTCACAGGAGCCACAGGAGCCAGTTGTACTGTTTCACATGCTTATCAGAAACTACTGAAAAGGTGAGGGAGAGAACACCGAACAATCCCACAGACAATAAACAGTCACACTGAATCAACTCTAAAACTACTCTGAAAACTCAACTACATTTAAAAAAAAGTTGCTTTTCAGGCATTACAATAATGCACATGTTGAGTAATAAGAGCTGCTGGATTAGCTTTGTGGTCAGTTTCATTTGCTCCTACCAGATCCCACTTCTATAATGAATACGTATTCTATGCTGCTGTTAGTGAAGCAGGGAATATGAGAGCTTTGGTAACGTAAAGTCCATGGGTTGGGTTTCTATATGTGGCTGACTACTTCATTATTCAAGGTTATTCCATCTGGGCTAGGTCTGGATCATATTGCCTACAGCAGTATCCAATGGATTCCGATATTAAGTCTTGGGCCAACATTATAATAGACTACTCTGGCCACGTATATGCTAGGCCAACAGAGTGGAGGGTGGGGGTATCCTGGTTTCTCACCTCATGCTCGTCATTCTCTGAGTGCTGGGAGAGCTGGTCATGCTGGATGATCTCAGCCTCGTCCTCCGTGGGGCCGTTCCCCACCCGAATCCCCCCAAAGTTCTGGGTGCCCTGGAGGAACAGACAAGAGGAGGACAGGGGTTATTGTTGGGGGTCACAAACTCTACACTCTAGATCCCAATGGAACAAAATGTGTGTGGGAGGGCAGATGTTATTACAGTACCAAGTTCTTCTGCCAGAGGTGCTGTCGCCGCATAACCAGGGTTTTCACTATCAACATACAGGGAACACACGCCAGGGCTATCAACACCAGCAACGTCTGAATAACCATCTATGGAGGGGAAAGACACGAGAAAGAGGGATGTTAGATGGGTATGGGGCTTCACACATAAACCCACCATAAAATGGCTTGCTCAATAAATGGACAGATGAAAGAATGGATGGATGTAATGATCACCTGTCCTCTGTAGAGGGGTTGGTTGGTGGGGTCGCTATAGTTGAACAGGAACATGTTGATGAAGGCAATGAGAAGACTGGGAGCATTTCTGGAGGTGCGAGCGTCGTAGGCCACCCACTTATAGAAGACCAGGATGACCAGGTACCCAAACAGACTGGCCATGAACACAATCTCAGGGATGAAGCCCAGGTAGATGTTCAGGGGTTTCTTGAAATACCTTCAGAAAAGAACAAGACATGTTTACCATTGGATAAAAGAGTCACATACAGACAGGAAATAAACTGTCAGGGTTCCTTAAAGTTACAGTCTGGGATTAAAAAGAAGAAGAAAAGAGCCCTACCACTTGTTTTGGTAGACAGCAGAGGGATAAGGCTGAGGAAATGTAAACCCTTTCAAATGCTCTATATGCAAGGACTGTAGCTTTAACTTAACTGAGGTGAAACAACGTAGGTTAAGCGTGACTCACAGGTGGTTGAAGAGACTGAGAGACACTCCAAACAGCATGTGGATGACACCCAGGATCACTGACATCTTCATCTTGAAGGAGTTGAGGAAGGTCAGCTTGTTGGTGGCGATGTTCCAGATCTGAAGAACACAGTCAA
This sequence comes from Coregonus clupeaformis, assembly GCF_020615455.1. Taxonomy (NCBI): domain Eukaryota; kingdom Metazoa; phylum Chordata; class Actinopteri; order Salmoniformes; family Salmonidae; genus Coregonus; species Coregonus clupeaformis. The sequence continues at coordinate 52,874,055 of NC_059221.1, read as the reverse complement.
ACATAGTTAAAACAATGAAATCAGAATAATGATATAAATGTAACCTATTACATTGATCAAAATAACACTTTTTAGCTCACTATCCATCTTTATTGTTTTCACAGGGACTGAGTACTCACTGGATCAATGCCAATGGGGTAAGGTCCATTGAAGACTCCTCTTACTGCGGGGTCCAACTGTAAAACCTTGTTTTCATCAAGTGTCTGAAACCTGAGAACGTCAAACATGGCATGAATCATCACTTTACAGAGGCCACTGCCAACAAGGTACAGTAGGTAAACTAATCCAATCCACAGACAGTATGAGCCAGGCAGAGAGGGATACTTACGACCAGGTGAGGTTGTTAGCGCGGGGGTCGAACATGGGCCTGACGCTCCAGCCAGAGCCAAACAGGTTGAGGGACTTGGAGAAGCAGTCATTGTAGATGATGCCGGTGTAGATCGAGAAGATGCCCATCAGTAGGATGATGTAGCGCCCAGCAAACACCATGCTGAACATCTACACACAGACAGGAAGTGACACATTACAATGTTTGATTCTAACACCATGTTGAATATCTACACCCGCAGACAGGAAGTGACACGAACATTGTAGACAGAAAATCCACAAATAGAGCCAACGTGATTCCTTATTCTACATGTCAGAGGCATGTTTGTTCTACATTGCATATTTCTATCTGTATGTTCCACTCATGTTGAACATCCACATACAGACCAGAAGTGATACGTTACACTGTTAGAATCTCAGGACAAAAAGACACATGTTTCTGGTCTCAGTTACATTTTGTTTTAGCCATAAAGAGGATTTGGTTATTTATTCACACTTCAAAAGCATCAACTTGAAACTGAAACTGCCCATCATGATGCCACTACAGTGTTGGGGCCATAGTAGAGATACAGTGCCTTGCAAAAGGATTCATCCCCCTTGGTGTTTTTCCTATTTTGTTGCATTACAACCTGTAATTTAAATTGATTTTTATTTGGATTTCATTTAATGGACATACACAAAATAGTCCAAATTGGTAAAGTGAAATAAAAAAAATTACTTGTTTCAAAAAATTCTAAAAAATAAATAACGGAAAAGTGGTGCGTGCATATGTATTCAACCCCTTTCTATGAAGCCCCTAAATAAGATCTGGTGCAACCAATTACCTTCAGAAGTCACATAATTAGTTAAATAAAGTCCACCTGTGTGCAATCTAAGTTTCACATGATCTCAGTATATATATACACACACACCTGTTCTGAAAGGCCCCAGAGTCTGCAACACCACTAAGCAAGGGGCACCAACAAGCAAGCAGCACCATGAAGACCAAGGAGCTCTCCAAACAGGTCAGGGACAAAGTTGTGGAGACGTACAGATCAGGGTTGGGTTATAAAAAAAATATCCAAAACTTTGAACATCCCACGGAGCACCATTAAATCCATTATTAAAAAATGGAAAGAATATGGCACCACAACAAACCTGCCAAGGGAGGGCCGCCCACCAAAACTCACGGACCAGGCAAGGAGGGCATTAATCAGAGAGGCAACAAAGAGACCAAAGATAACACTGAAGGAGCTGCAAAGCTCCACAGCGGAGATTGGAGTATCTGTCCATAGGACCACTTTAAGCCATACACTCCACAGAGCTGGGCTTTACGGAAGAGTGGCCAGAAAAAAGCCATTGCTTAAAGAAAAAAATGAGCAAACACGTTTGGTGTTCGCCAAAAGGCATGTGGGAGACTCCCCAAATATATGGAAGAAGGTACTCTGGTCAGATGAGACTAAAACTGAGCTTTGGCCATCAAGGAAAACGCTATGTCTGGCGCAAACCCAACACCACTCATCACCCCGAGAACACCATCCCCACAGTGAAGCATGGTGGTGGCAGCATCATTTACATTTACATTTTTACATTTTAGTCATTTAGCAGACGCTCTTATCCAGAGCGACTTACAGTTAGTGAATACATTTTTTTTATTTTTATACTGGCCCCCCATGGGAAACGAACCCACAACCCTGGCGTTGCAAACGCCATGCTCTATCAACTGAGCTACATCCCTGCCGGCCATTCCCTCCCCTACCCTGGACGACGCTGGGCCAATTGTGCGCCGCCCATGAGTCTCCCGGTCGCGGCCGGCTGCGACAGAGCCTGGATTCGAACCAGGATCTCTAGTAGCACAGTTAGCACTGCGATGCAGTGCCTTAGACCACTGCGCCACTCATGCTTAGGGCCATTGTCCTGCTGGAAGATGAACCTCCGCCCCAGTCTCAAATCTCTGGAAGACTGAAACAGGTTTCCCTCAAGGATTTCCCTGTATTTAGTGCCACCAATCATGCTGTGGGGATGTTTTTCATCAGCAGGGACTGGGAAACTGGTCAGAATTGAAGGAATGATTGGTGGCACTAAATACAGGGAAATCCTTGAGGGAAACCTGTTTCAGTCTTCCAGAGATTTGAGACTGGGGCGGAGGTTCATCTTCCAGCAGGACAATGGCCCTAAGCATACTGCTAAAGCAACACTCAAGTGGTTTAAGGGGAAACATTTAAATGTCTTGGAATGGCCTAGTCAAAGCCCAGACCTCAATCCAATTGAGAATCTGTGGTATTTATTTTATTTTTTATTTAACTAGGCAAGTCAGTTAAGAACAAATTCTTATTTACAATGACGGCCTATACCGGTGAAACCCGGACGACGCTGGGCCAATTGTGCGCCGACTATGGGACTCCCAATCACAGCTGGTTGGTATCGAACCAGGGGGTCTGTAGTGACGCCTCAAGCACTGAGATGCAGTGCCTTAGACCGCTGCGCCACTGGTATGACTTAGATTGCTGTACACCAGCAGAACCCATCCAACTTGAAGGAGCTGGAGCAGTTTTGCCTTGAAGAATGGGCAAAAATCCCAGTGGCTAGATGTGCCAAGCTTATAGAGACATACCCCAAGACACTTGCAGCTGTAATTGATGCAAAAGGTTGCTCTACAAAATATTGACTTTGGTGGGGTGAATAGTTATGCACACTCAAGTTCAGTTTTTTTGTCTTATTTCTTGTTTGTTTCACAATAAAAAATAAAAAAAGTGAGGCATGTTATGTAAATCAAATGATACAAACACCCCTAAAATCCATTTTAATTCCAGGTTGTAAGGCAACAAAATAGGAAAAATGCCAAAGGGGGTGAATACTTTCGCAAGCCACTGTAATCTGTCTAAAGCAGAGGTAACCAAGCCCCATTTAGTCCCAAGTAATGGCGCTAGAGGCTGGATAGGGGGTGAGAGATGGAGCTGGTGGGCTGATGGCAGGGGTAGTGACGGCCATACCTCGTTGTCGTTCTTCTGGGCGACCAGGCGGCTCTCTCTCAGGACCAGGTAGAGGGCAGCGCAGGTCATGAGCACCCCATGGCCCAGGTCCCCAAACATGACAGCGAATAGGAAGGGGAAGGTGATGATTGTGTATGGGGCTGGGGACAGGGAGGGAGGGACTCATGAGCATACACATGGAGGAATGGGAGACTGAACCAACCCAAGCTCACACTGACACACGTACCAGTGATACACAATACAGCATGATCAACAGTGATGGGGTGATAATGGGGGAAATAGACTCGGCACCGGGGGTGAACATTTATCATCTGCTTTGGCGCAGTGATCTAGCCAGCTGGATACATAGACATTATGTGAGTTATGAGATCCCTAGAAAATAAAGTCTGCTGCCTAGTGAGGTACATTAAACAATACCCATTATCTGAACAATAGGCAGTTAAATTATAAAAGGGGAATGAAGGATGGAGAGAGACAGGAGATTGATTGTGTCAGACGTGGTTACCTGGGTTCATCTCGCGGTAGTTGCCGATACCGTAGGCATCTACGATGTTCTGGAAGCCCGAGGTGAACTTGTTGGTCTTGTTGAAGGTGGGTGGGGTCTGCTTGGTCTGCATCCTGTTGAGGATGGAGGGGACGGTGGAACCGCTCTTCTCCTGGAGACCAAGACAGAAAAACGGTCAGAGAAATGCGGTCAGGAGGACCACAACAACACCACTCAGTTAACTTCTACAAGGAGTCGAGGATATTCAGCCCTACAAGGCATTGAGAACAGCAGGAGTTGCCCTGCTAGCTCAATGTCCCATGAATGTCTAATAAAGGGATGTTGCGTTGTTCCAGCTGGAGTCTGAATGTCAGATGGCCTGGGATCTCCTCAGCACTCAGGAATGAGTGGAATCCTCCTGCTTTCCCCATTAGTCTGTAGACTGGGCACTTGGACCTTCCATCCCTCCATCACTCACACAGATCTGCAACATCTTCAATAAATCAGATTAATATGACTGATTCATTTCCACAGCTGGTTTGGAGATTAATCTATCACGCTACAGGTATCTTCTGATCTCCCACACCTGCTGTGAGTGAAGGACAACAGCTTGTCCAAGGGATGTTTTGATGGCTGAGATAGAAGCAGAATCGTTGTGTGGTCCTCTGTAGCTCATAAAAGAGACTGCTAAATGGCATATTATATTATTATGGGCAGTATGTCCCTGTGTTTCTCAACGAGACTTGTGGGGTAAATGCAGCATGGAGTGTGAATGCTGTGCGTGACTGGGTTAAACCCTTACTGGCATGAACAGGACGACATGTGCGTGTTCCTACGTCTGTGCAAGCCTCCCTCTGGGGGAGGGAGAGAGAGAGAGAGAGAGAGAGAGAGAGAGAGAGAGAGAGAGAGAGAGAGAGAGAGAGACAGAGCGCGAGACAGAGAGAGCGCGAGACAGAGAGAGCGCGAGAGAGAGAGAGCGCGAGAGAGAGAGAGCGCGAGAGAGAGAGAGCGCGAGAGAGAGAGCGCGAGAGAGAGAGCGCGAGAGAGAGAGAGACAGAGAGACAGATTTTGATAATCTCCCTTATCTACTGGGTGAAAAACCACAGTGTGCCATCACAGCTGCAAGATGTGTGACCTGTTGCCACAAGAAAAGGGCAACCAGTGAAGAACAAACACCATTGTAAATACAACCCATATTTATGTTTATTTATTTTCCCATTTGTACTTTAACTATTTGCACATTGTTACAACACTGTAGATATACATAATATGACATTTGAAATGTCTTTATTCTTTTGAAACTTCTGAGTGTAATGTTTACTGTTAATATTTATTGTTTATTTCACTTTTGTTTACTATCTATTTCCCTTGCTTTGGCAATGTTAACACACGTTTCCCATGCCAATAAAGCCCTTAAATTGAAATTGAATTGAATTGAGAGAGAGACAGAGAGACAGAGAGAGAGAGCGCGAGAGACAGAGACAGAGAGAGAGAGACAGAGAGAGAGAGAGACAGAGAGACAGCGCGAGAGAGAGAGAGACAGAGAGAGAGAGAGAGAGGAACAGACCAAGGTAAAAAAAAAAAGAGAAGACATTAATTCCTTCCAAGCCCCTCATAATTGTTTGAATCCGCTCCATTCCAACCACCCCTCTAACGCCCGACCTCCCTGGTGTACCACAACATGACGTCCTGATACCGCTGGAATCTGGCCTCCTGATAGCTGTAAAAACCGCACATATCCAGCACTCACGCAGTGCCTCACCTCCCCCTGTTAGCACTGTGTCTCAGTCTGGATCTGTTACGTCTTAACGCCCTAGCAGAGTCTAGGCATAATAATAATAATAATAATAATAATAATAATATGCCATTTAGCAGACGCTTTTATCCAAAGCGACTGTAGCGTGACATAATGACCTCACAGCTGGGTTAAGAGGTGACTACGAGGCTCACTGGTTCTTACATTTACATTTTAGTCATTTAGCAGACGCTCTTATCCAGAGCGACTTACAGTTAGTGAATACATATTTTTTTTATACTGGCCCCCCGTGGGAATTGAACCCACAACCCTGGCGTTGCAAACGCCATGCTCTATCAACTGAGCTACATCCCTGCCGGCCATTCCCTCCCCTACCCTGGACGACGCTGGGCCAATTGTGCGCCGCCCATGAGTCTCCGGGTCGCGGCCGGCTGCGACAGAGCCTGGATTCGAACCAGGATCTCTAGTGGCACAGTTAGCACTGCGATGCAGTGCCTTAGACCACTGCGCCACTCAGGAGACCTACTGCGCCACTCAGGAGACCTCTCAGGAGATCAATGAACTTGACCTAAAGAGTATTATAGAAATGTTCCCATTAAATAGATATGGCATGTATAATCCCTAAGGATGCATCCCAAATGACACCCATTCACACTATTTTCGACCAGAGCCCTATGGACTCTAAAAGGTAATAGGGCACCATTTGGGATGCAATTAAAAACTTAATGTAGGATATCATGTACCTCCCCATGCCTCTAGTCTAGACGGGTGTCCACTCAACTCACCGTGCCTCTGCGCAGGGCGAACTGGATTGAGTCCATGTCTGATACGGGGCACCACACCTCGGCGATCAGACACTTCTGGGTGACATCGATGTTGCACAGGTTCAGGGTGTGGTAGATGGCCTTCATCTTCCTCACCTTGATGAACCACACCCTGACGGTCTTGGCTGCAGCCTGCAGCACCCGCTGTCTGTGGTCCTCCGTCTGGTTCAGCACCTGGAGATGGGAGGGTGATTAGGGTTCGAGCTGAGGTAATCGATGAAGACGAGATATGACTAGGATGCTACTGTAGTTGAAACCTTGTGTGGCTGGGTACAGAATATATCCCACTGTGTTACTAGCTAAGGTGCAAGGTGCTCTGTCCTAGACAGTCTACCGACTGTTCATGTGACTTTCTGACAAAGTTTGCAGGCAGTTCTCAATTAACACATTTGCACTCTGAGCAATTAAAGTGATGTCTAACTAAACCGACCTCAATTGGAAAACTAACACATACAGGCCAGGACCGGAAACTGTGGCATCAGGACAATCCTCTGGTAGTTTCCACTCAACACTATAACTGTGTGGGGAGTGGCATTGAACTGTCTACATAGTGTGCCTGCCCTATATGCCCAGAACAGCAAATGCTGTTGCAATGAATCAAGTTTTCCCTCTTATTTGTGGAGATGGTTCATATTAATAGAAGGCTTTGCTGGGCAGTGTGCACTGTGTGATCAAGTTTGATAAGTGGTTATATCTGACCCAGGATAGTAGGGTTTCCCGTAAGAGCCGGCGGAGGCGTTCTCAGGTGTGCAGCACTGACTCATATCAAGTGGTCTTATGATCAGCGGATTGCTAACATGCCGCTACCCTACACCCACACACACTCTCGCCCACGTTGTCGAGACCCTCTCACGCCCACACACACACTCTGTTCACTCCCAAACTAGCTGGCCGGGCATTCCCCCTCGCCATTCTCTCTTGTCGACGACTATCCCGCCCCCGTAGCGACAGGCATAACAGTGGCCCCTCAAACAGCGAGGCAAGCATTCCCAGGCACTTACTGGCAATGAGAGGATGTTAACATTTCTGGCAGACAGGAGGACTGCCAAACATAATGCAGAGTCTCTCGCTCTCTCCTATGCTCTCTGTCCAGACTTGGGGCTCTAACTGATCCTGAGCCACAGAGATCCTAAACACACACACCACTGACTGTCTGTCTACCATAGAGAAGTGGCATGTTGAGTGACTCATTTTTAAAAACTTAAAGCTAAGCCCATTCCCGAGAATGTGAGTAGTAAATGTGGTCACTATGTGAGTGTGGGTGGAGTGGGTGGGTGGCTAATCAGCTGAACTCTGTGTAAACCACCCTGATGATCAGCTGGTTTCCTATATGTGAGGCGAGTGAGTGAGGGTTCCTCCGAACCAAACAAGGAAAGGATGCCTCTTATCCATCCAAGCGTAAACAGTCTACACCCCCAGACTACGTAGGGCTTTGGAGCAGAACAGTACAACACAATAACAGAAGTGGGTATTCCCAGAGGGAGTATAGGGATGGTGTTGCTCTATACACTGCTGCTGTTCCATGTTAGGCTAAACTACAGTTCTGTCTGTGAGGACTGGACTTCTAAAGATCACAGCTCACATGTTGCTCAACAGCTGCAAAACACTGAGACAGGCATTGTTCCTGGGTCACCAGACACGGTTGGCACAAGGAGACAGGGTGTTACACACTGGATTAGAATACCAAAGAGGTGCTCTGTGTGTGTGTGTGTGTGTGTTTGTTTTGGGATTGGCCTTCATTCCCAGTCCCGTGCCTGTTTATGCCACCGTTTTAGAGCGGTGAGTCACTGTGCCAGGTTTAGAGGTGCTCTCCCAAAGCCAGGCCAGTGTGTGTGGGCGGGAGAGTTTATCCACTAACATCACACCGGTGCCTCCATCACCAGTGCCTGGCACAAACTGGCAGGGGCAGATCCATTTCAGCCACCTCATGGGCCTGGCACGGCACGGATGACAACCGTTTCTGACCGCTCCTTGTAGCTTTTTCACACCCAGCCCATTGATGCTGACGCCCACTACCGCCAAATAGATTAAGTGAGACAGACACTCTGAAGCCAGAATGTTTGAGATAATATGAGCACTGCAGACACAAACAGAAGTTAACTCAATTTGAAGGCCTCCCTAATGTGATCAACAAACATCTCCTCTGTGGTCTTGTGTAATAGATAAACTATCTATTACGGCAACACTGCTGGGTGAACTAATCTAGTGTCAGTCTTTCCGTCCACTTCATCATAATATAGTTGAGGGCTTAGTACTGAGGAAATAGCAGTGGTAGAAAGAGGAACTGAAACTTCCGTGGAAATTGCATCAGCAAGACGCAGAGCAAGAAACCTGACTATGCAAAAGTCTAACGTTAGCAGAAAAAAGGTAAATAAAGATCCATCCAAAAAGCAGGTCAAAATGTGAGATTAATCTCATGTTCAACAATAGAAAAAAGGTCACTGTTCTACCTTCAGAAAGGCAGACTAAAACCACCTTTGAATTAGCCCCATGCGGTCACATACCACTCCACTCCCCACCACCACAGCCTCCGGCAGCTGAGTATACAGTTACAAAGAAAACGGAACAGTGATCAGAAGCCATGATAGAGCCCAGATCAAGTTCACAATGAAAACAGATTTGAAAGAGATATTGAAAGACTAACCCATTTGAAAACGGGGTGATTTCTCAGGAAAACTGTAAGGATCTGTTAGATTTAATGAATGTAACAAGCCATTATATAATGTAAATATCTGTTAGTTTTGTCTGGCTGACTCTGTGGGTGGACTCCCTGTGTTACAACAGGCCAGGCAGGTCATACCATCTGCAGGTCATCGATACGGGTGGCCACCCCTGCAGCCATCTCCTTCCTCTCCTGGGGGGTCTCTGGACAGGGGTACAGTGACGCTCGGAACCTGAGGGGTGAAGGAGAGAGGGGTTGATCAATTACGGAGAATGTCTTAACAAAACCAATTCCAACATTCCTCTGTCTAGATTGGTTAGTGTTCCTTGAATTTGTCAACCAAACACTGCCCCTTACCCTTCACATATCTTCCTGACCCGGGTCTTCAGCTGATCTCCTTGGAAGAATATGATGAACACAGACTTATAGACCTGGTCACCCTGTAGAGGAAACATCAACATGAGTTAAGTGAAGAGGAGACAAAACATGATAGTGATACTTCTGCTCTATCATAAAGGGTATGGATGAGGAAGCATGAATAAGGACATCAATGCCACTCATATGACAATCACGCAATGACACCAAGCAGTCATGGTACAACAGTATCCCACAGAATAGGTCACAAAATCTTGCATAGTTTTTGTTCCCCTAAGCCCTCCAGTTTATTATACTAGTATCAGTGAATAGTTACTGACCGTGGCAGGGTCCTCCAGTGAGTCTTCAATGTCTGCCTGCCTCAGGAACACGTTACCACGGCAAACCCTCCACAGCATCCTCTCAAACGTAGGGATGCGCTCCCTGCCGATCACCCCGGCAACAAACCTACAGGAGGACGATAAGTAATGGATCAGCATTTACAGTAGATTAGCTACGAAATGTATATCCCTCAACACAACCTTATTTCAAAATAAGGTGTTTGATATTTGCAATGAGTTCGGTCCCTAAATGGCAGCTCAAGTTGGAGCTGATCCAAGATCAGTGTGTATGGCAACGGCCTGACAGAATGTACCCCGGGCACATTGATTTTGTTTGTTCACACTGGTGATGGGAGCACTGCTTATGAAAACATCCTCTCTGGATAGTGGTGGACATAGGAATGGGAGCTGAGGGCATGGGGGCCATGGAGGAGCATCAAACATAGACAGACTTCAGATGGGAAGTCCTAGGTCCCTGGGGCACTGCATCTGTACCTAACAATCCATTATCAAATGAGCACTAAGCTTTGCCACTCAACCACATTGGTCACGGTTTTCTGATATTGTGAATTTTTCCATCCCATTTTCTGTTGAAATTGTCCCCAATTTCCTTACTTCTTTATAATGACATTTAATCACATCTCTTTTCTTTATCTCTGTCTGCAAATAGATTACAACCTTTGAAGTCCCACTTCTAGAATGTATTTGTGTCCATGTATCCATTTTGTGTTGCTGGTGTTTGCATGCTCTGTAAACAACTGTAAACTGCTTATCATCATCATTTCTGTCCATCTGCTCACACTCTCTGTCCACAGAACCCTGATAAACAGAGAGCTACATCTTACTGTCAAGCAGCAGGCTATAGTGGTAGCACCTGTAGTAGCAGTACTGGCTTCTTACCAACCATTAAAAGTAATTAGGAAATTAGGCCACCGATACTGACAGAGCATGTGGGCTGTCAGCTTAGGGACATAGTACACACAAAGACACACAGCACCGCCACACACACTCCGTTAAGTGAGCTTAGTTGGCCGACTAATCTGACAGCCTGAGCTTGTGTGGGCGAAACCATTGGTTAGGTGTTACACTGACTCCACCTCCAGGAAGGAACAGATGGTTTAATGTAATGGCGGTCCTTTTATTGACCTTTACATCTGGAGGAGATGGCTAATCCATCCTTAATAGAGTGGACCAAGGACTCAGACTCACCCCAGTCTGAGAGAAGCACGGGTCCCTGCTTCAGCAGGATCCACCAGGGTAGATGACTCCTCCAGCAGGTTGGGGTCCTCCATCTGCAGTGGGGTGGAGAGAATGACAACCATTACATTTAGACCAAGATATTTTCAGGCATTTAGACGTGTGATAACACATTTAGAAATGCATCCCTGTTTTCAGGAACAACTGCCTAGCTTTGTTGTTGGGGGAACTATTCTGCCATCCAGGACCTCTATACCAGGCGGTGTCAGAGGAAGGCCCTCAAAATTGTCAAAGACTCCAGCCACCCTAGTCATAGACTGTTCTCTCTGCTACCATACGGCAAGCGGTACCGGAGCGCCAAGTCTAGGTCCAAAAGGCTTCTCAACAGCTTCTACCCCCAAGCCATAAGACTCCTGAACAGCTAATCATGGCTACCCAGACTATTTGCACTGCCCCCCCACCCCCACCCCATCTTTTTACACTGCTGCTACTCTGTTAATTATTTATGCATAGTCACTTTAACTCTACCCACATGTACATATTAACTCAACTAGCCGGTGCCCCCGCACACTGACTCTGCACTGGTACCCACTGTATATTGCCTCCCTACTGTTATTTTACTTCTGCAGTTTTTTTCTCAACACTTTTTTGTTGTTGTTGTTGTTGTTTTATTTTACTTTTTTATTAAAAAATAAATGCATTGTTGGTTAAGGGCTGTAAGTAAGCATTTCACGGTAATGTCTACACCGGTTGTTTTCGGCGCATGTGGCAAATACAATTTTATTTGAACTATTTACACCCTGGGAAGGTTTGACGGTTCAGTGGCTTGAGCTCTGGGCAGGATGATATATTGAACAAAACAGACCAGGCTAGTGAGATGGTCTTCATAAAACATAGTAAACAGCTAGCTGGTGTTTATATGAACAGTAAATTATTGGCAAAAAAGGCTACACATTTGGCTGAATGATTTACCCCTATGCGACCTCATAAGCACTTGTAAAAGAGGTGATAACATTCTAAGTTCAAGTACCTTTGCTTGCAAACTCAGTCGAGTGGATTTGAAGCAGGTCAAAAAGGTACAGACAGTAGGTAGTCTCGTCTCCGTCATATGAGAATGACTATCTGTGTATGGCGTATTACTCTGCTATGTAACCTAGTTGCATCATTAAACCTTGAATAACTGGTCTGGGGTTGGGCAAGTAATAATAGCTACTGGTAACTATTAGCAACTGTGGATAGTTGTTTCCAATGTTATTTCACGCTTAAGAGTACCTGTAATTATGCCAGCTAGCTACCTACCATTCAGCTGTTTTTCTAACCTCATTATCTGAAGCGTTAACGTTAGGTAGTTAGTAGCTACTGTACTCGAAATGTAGCTAGCTTGTTGCTACCTGGATAGCTAACTAAACAATAGCTGGAACGACCTAGCTGTAATATTTGGAGACGCTTTCTCGCCGTTGGGACAGACGCGAACTGGCTGAATTGATTCAGTGGCTAGCTTTGCACTTAACTGGCTAACAGTAGTTACTAAGGGTAAGTTATAACCTACATTTATTTTTGTTTAGTTTTTACATACTGTTAACCAGAGTCGTTCAAGGGAATTCGGGACATGGGTGACTAGTTAACGTTAGCTTGGCTCTCTCTGTGTTTTGTGCCGTGGGAGGAGGGGTTGGTTAGTTGGCAGAGAGCAATGGCTAGCTAGCATGCTAACTAGTCTAGCTAACTAACTGGCTGAATAAGTTGACGAAGTACTCACTCAAACTATCAAAACTAACCCAAAACTTTACACAACGTTTGACACGGACACAAATGATCTGTTTGGCGTGTTAAAACACTGGTGGTTTGTTGTAACCGAGTATTGGTGCTAAACCGTGTTATTGGAGGCTGGCATGCTAGTTGGCTATGGCGTCATAGGATTCGGTGCCCTGGACGGTTTTCACAGAAGAATACTCTACCAAGTTAGCTAGCTGAATAAACTAAGTTAGAGTCTATTCCTATAAAACATTGAACCGCTGTAGTTTACAACAATTATCATTTCTAAAGTGGAAGTTGGGAGAGTTATATTTGAGTGTTTCAGTGAAATGTAAGTGAGGGAGGCCCCGCTCTCTCGCTTTCCCAGATGTTTAGTTCATTTCATTCCGATCTCCTTTGCATTATTGTAGCCTTTTTCTGTAGCCTGTCAACTATGTGTCTGTCTATCCCTGTTCTCTCCTCTCTGCACAGGCCATACAAACGCTTCACACCGCGTGGCTGCTGCCACTCTAATCTGGTGGTCCCTGCGTGCATGACCCACGTGGAGTTCCAGGTCTCAGGCAGCCTCTGGAACTGCCGTTCTACGGCCAACAAGGCAGAGTTCATCTCAGCCTATGCTACCCTCCAGTCCCTCGACTTCTTGGCACTGACGAAAACATGGATTACCACAGAAAACACTACTACTCCTACTGCTGCTCTTTCCTCTTCTGACCATGTGTTCTCGCATACCCTGAGAGCATCTGGTCAGCGCGGCGGTGGCACAGGAATCCTCATCTCTCCCAAGTGGACATTCTCTCCCAAGTGGACATTCTCTCTGACCCATCTGTCTATCTCCTCATTTGAATTCCATGCTGTCACAGTCACTAGCCCATCCTTGTCATTTATCACCCTTCAGGTTCCCAGTTCATCAATGAGCTTGACAAGTTCCTTTCCTGAGGATGGCTCACCCCTCACAGTTCTGGGTGACTTTAACCTCCCTACGTCTACCTTTGACTCATTTCTCTCTGCCTCCCTCCTTCCACTCCTTTCCTCTTTTGACCTCACCCTCTCACCATCCCCCCTACTCACAAGGCAGGCAATACGCTTGACCTCATCTTTACTAGATGCTGTTCTTCTACTAATCTCACTGCAGTCTCCGACCACTACTTTGTATCCTTTTCTCTCTCGCTCTCCTCCAACACTACTCACTCTGCCCCTACTCAGATGGTAATGTGCCGTCGCAACCTTCGCTCTCTCTCGCTACTCTCTCCTCTTCCATCCTATCATCTCTTCCCTCTGCTAAATCCTTCTCCCTACGATCTCCTGATTCTGCCTCCTCAACCCTCCTCTCCTCCCTTTCTGCATCTTTTGACTATGTCCTCTATCCTCCCGGCCGGCTCGGTCCTCCCCTCCTGCTCCGTGGCTTGACGACTCATTGCGAGCTCACAGAAGAGGGCTCCGGGCAGCCGAGCGGAAATAGAGGAAAGCTAGACTCCCTGCGGACCTGTCATCTTTTCACTCCCTCCTCTCTACATTCTCTTCCTCTGTTTCCGCTGCTAAAGCCACTTTCTACCACTCCAAATTTCAAGCCTCTGCCTCTAACCCTAGGAAGCTCTTTGCCACCTTCTCCTCCCTGCTGAATCCTCCTCCCTCTCTGTGGATGACTTCGTCAACCATTTTGAAAAGAAGGTTGACGGCATCCGATCCTCATTTATTAAGTCAAATGACACCGCTGGTCCTGCTCATACTGCCCTACCCTAGGCTTTGACTTCTTTCTCCCCTCTCTCTCCAGATGAAATCTTGCGACTTGTGATGCCCGGCCGCCCAACAACCTGCCCGCTTGACCCTATCTCCTCCCCTCTTCTCCAGACCATTTCCGGAGACCTTCTCCCTTACCTCACCTCACTCATCAACTCATCCTTGACCGCTGGCCATGTCCCGTCCGTCTTCAAGAGAGCGAGAGTTGCACCCCTCCTCAAAAAACCTACACTCGATCCCTCCGATGTCAACAACTACAGACCAGCTTTTCTCTTCAAAACTCTTGAGCGTGCCGTCTCTAGCCAACTCTCCTGCTATCTCTCTCAGAATGACGTTCTTGATCCAAACCAGTCAGGTTTCAAGACTGGTCATTCAACTGAGACTGCTCTTCTCTGTGTCACGGAGGCTCTCCGCACTGCTAAAGCTAACTCTCTCTCCTCTGCTCTTATCCTTCTAGACCTACCCGCTGCCTTTGATACTGTGAACCATCAGATCCTCCTCTCCACCCTCTCCGAGTTGGGCATCTCCGGCGCTGCTCACTCTTGGATTGCGTCCTACCTGACAGGTCGCTCCTACCAGGTGGCGTGGCAAGAATCTGTCTCCGCACCACGTGCTCTCACCACTGGTGTCCCCCAGGGCTCAGTTCTAGGCCCTCTCCTATTCTCTCTATACACCAAGTCACTTTGCTCTGTCATATCCTCACATGGTCTTTCCTATCATTGCTACGCAGACGACACACAATTAATGTTCTCCTTTCCCCCTTCTGATAACCAGGTGGCGAATCGCATCTCTGCATGTCTGGCAGACATATCAGTGTGGATGTCGGATCACCACCTCAAGCTGAACCTCGGCAAGACGGAGCTGCTCTTCCTCCCGGGGAAGGACTGCCCGCTCCATGATCTCGCCATCACGGTTGACAACTCCATTGTGTCCTCCTCCCAGAGTGCAAATAACCTTGGCGTGACCCTGGACAACACCCTGTCGTTCTCCGCTAACATCAAAGCGGTGACCCGATCCTGCAGGTTCATGCTCTACTACATTCGCAGAGTATGACCCTACCTTACACAGAAAGCGGCACAGGTCCTAATCCAGGCACTTGTCATCTCCCATCTGGATTACTGCAACTCGCTGTTGGCTGGGCTCCCTGCCTCTGCCATTAAACCCCTACAACTTATCCAGAACGCTGCAGCCCGTCTGGTGTTCAACCTTCCCAAGTTCTCTCATGTCACCCCGCTCCTCCGCACACTCCACTGGCTTCCAGTTGAGGCTCGCATCTACTACAAGACCATGGTGCTTGCCTACGGAGCTGTGAGGGGAACGGCACCTCCTTACCTTCAGGCTCTGATCAGACCCTACACCCAAACGAGGGCACTACGTTCATCCACCTCTGGCCTGCTAGCTGCCCTACCTCTACGGAAGCACAGTTCCCACTCAGCCCAGTCAAAGCTATTCGCTGCTCTGGCACCCCAATGGTGGAACAAGCTCCCCCACGACGCCAGGACAGCGGAGTCACTGACCACCTTCCGGAGACACTTGAAACCCTACCTCTTTAAGGAATACCTGGAATAGTATGAAGTAATCCTTCTTCCCCCACCCCCCATAAAAATACAAAAAAAGTGGTTGTCCCACTGGCTATCATAAGTTGAATGCACCAATTTGTAAGTCGCTCTGGATAAGAGCGTCTGCTAAATGATGTAAATGTAATAACCTAACCGTTATAAATACACCGGTTTCAAAAAGCACAAAGCAAATGTTAGCAGACATCTGATCCATCCTAAGTTAACAATCTTATGATACACTATTTAGTTGCAAGGGGCCTAGTCAATAAGGCAGCCACAGAAACGCTGTGAGTAAGTAGTGAATCGGTTTGTGTACAGTGGAGTTGACCTCATCGAAGAACTGCTGGGTGCGGCGCAGGATGTGCTTGAGCTCTGTCAACTCCAGGAAGTTCTTCTTCAGTGCCTCTTGGTTGGTGTTGATCTCCTTCAGCTCATTCTCCAGCTTCTCAAAAGTGGCCTATAGAGAGAGGGTGATGGAGGAGTTAAGTGAGCTGGGGACATGGTGAGTTGAGCACTTCGTAACCGGAGTGGATTCTTAGACACAAGTGAGAGAACGGGGAGAAGTTACCTCCAGGTCAATCATGTCCCTAGGGAGGGGGACCTCTGGGTTCTCTCCTGTGTCCACCATTGGAATGTTGGCTTTCTTGATCTCCTTCTCCACAAACCCTGTGAGAGAGCGAGATGACTGGGTCTGATTAGGGGTAACTAATGGCAGTGATACTGTAGTCCCGTGTAGCTCAGTTGGTAGAGCATGGCATTTGCAATGCCAGGGTTGGGGGTTCAATAATTTATGCACTCACTAACTGTAAGTCGCTCTGGATAAGAGCGTCTGCTAAATGACTAAAATGTACAAATGTTGTAAATATGGGGGAGTATAATGCGTGAAGCAATGGGTTAAACTCTTGAGCTCACTCACGCAGCTTGCGGTCCATCTCCTCACATCGACGCACTTCATTGACAAACTTGCGCTGGAACACGTTCACGTCTGGGTTCAACTGTAATGCAAACATATCAACTATTCAAAACCTTTGCCATCGCAGGGATAAAAATGACTTCAATCCATTTGCCATTATCTGTCAATTAGAGACAAACATTGCATTGTAACACTAAGATGCATTCAAAGAAATTGTAGCTAAGGCTACTTCTATAACAATACTTTATTTCTGAAAATGCAATAAATCATCCAGGAAACCTCAGTGCAAAAACAGCATATCTTCTGAAAACAATGCTGACACCAGTTAGCTATCATATGGTCTTATGAATGAGGAGAGGTAGTACAACCAAATAAAAGGGTATAATAACACATACTGGGTACAACAGCTAGTCCCTTTCAGTGTTTCCCCTAGGATTTTTTTCAGAAGGTGTGGCAAAGTTAGTGTGGGGGGTAGGGAGGATGTCCTTATGCTGGGGCAGTGTGGGGGCATGCACCCCCGTGAGTTTTTTTGGGAGAACGACTGTGAGAAGGTCACTTCTGGTGACTTTTTCAAAGGACATTCTACTCCAAAATGCATGAAAGTTAAATTATGTTGACATGTGGAGACAGGTTAAAGAAGGATTTTTAAGACTTGAGACAATTGAGTATGGACTGTCTGTGTGCAATTCAGAGGGTGAATGAGCAAGACAAAATATTTAAGAGCCTTTGAATGGGGTATGGTAGTAGATGCCAGCCACACCAGTTTGAGTTTCAAGAACTGCAACGCTGCAGAGTTTCACGCTCAACAATTTCCCGTGTGTATCAAGAATGGTCCACCACCCAAAGGACATCCAGCCAACTTCACACAACTGTGGGAAGCATTGGAGTCAACATTGCCCAGCATCCATGTGGAACGCTTTTGACAACTTGTACTTGTAGAGTCCATGCACCGACGAATTGAGGCTGTTCAGAGGGCAAAAGGGGGTGCAACTCAATATTAGGAAGGTGTTCCTAATGTTTTGTACACTGTGCACATTGTATCTTGTCACTCCAGGGTTTTTTCTGGAACAACAGGTGGTGGGCGTGGTAGTGGACGTGGCCAATGATGCAATCGCCAACATAAATGTTTTGAGGCCCTCTTGGCTACAGAGACAAAACGTCACTGTTTTAAAGTTAATTTTCCTGCAATTCTACACATCTTTCCATGGTTTATGCAGCGTTCTTATGCTATCTGAGTGATTCAAATATAACCAAATTCATGGGGGCCCCACGCCACGCCATGACATTTGTTTTTATTTCTTGGAAATTCTCCCTGTCTATTTTTTATTTTGGTGACTGTTAGTTCTCAAATATGATCTTATAAAAAAAAAAATATGTATAGGTCCATTATATTTTCTACATACTTTTTCTGGTTTTAGTCATTTATGTTTAAACTGAATCCCCAAAATGTATTATAATAATACCTTTTTTGAGTGGCGGCTACGATTTAGCAGCGGCAGCCCGCAGCTGCTAAATGAATATATGGGAAACACTGCCTTTGTTTTCCCCCACCCCATATGATCCCTGGAGGGATGTCATGTGTGAGCTTTCCCATGCTCAGCCTGAAGGGTCAACTATGTGCACATGATAAAAATGTTGCAGACGCAAAGGTATGTGCTTTCACAACCATCTGACTGATTCAATGTTACTACAACAGACTACCATATTCATCTACCTCCTTCCTGAGTATGTCCTTTGTTAACAGCCATACATTACACTGTTCTAGACCTATATAGCCTGAAGATGGAAGGAATGAGATGCCACCCATTGACAGACAGAATAGCCCTCAAAATAAGACAATAAGTGTTAATAATCATTGAGTCTGGCTCTAGAGAGCATCACAATGAGGAAGGGAAGAAGAAGCCTGGACAACTCACATCACGGAATTGCACCATTCCGATCTCTCCCAATTCGCTGACGCAGCAGTAGGCAGACTCTGATTGGAGGTAGAGCTGGGCCAGGGTCATCTCCTCACTTCTGAATAGTTCCCCCATGGTGGCGTAGTGGGGTGCACCTGCTCAGCACAGCAATCCTCCTGGATATCTAGCTAGGGACAAAGAGATTGAAAACATCACCTGCACAGTAAACAGGAGAAGCTGAGTTCTACCAGAAGGGATGAGCCTCCAATGTTTTCAAAAAGACAGCCAACTGAGTAAACATAGGCCTACATTGCCAACGGAGTTCCCTTGTGTTGTTTCCTTTAACACTACAATAGCCTTAGCTTTTTGACTTGAAGTGTAATTTCAGAGAAAAAGATTGGCATAGACCTGCACCCTCTTCTAATCTGTGTGTTGTAAGGATGACACTAATTGTACAGCAGTGATGAACAGTCTGTATTAATGGTGTGATAGTTTACACTTGAGCAAGGAGCAGGCACGTGACCAAAAATATCTGACATCTAGCCCCCATAATCGTTGCAGGAATTCAGATTGGCTCATTAGTCACTATTTTGTCATGAAACTGGGTAGCCACTCTTCAAGAACTATAATACTTGTAAAAGTACCATCATATGTGACAGTAGATCCTCACTCCCTCCGTCTCCCTGTTAACCCAAATGGTCTGATGGCTAGCAAGGCTACATTCTCCCTTACAGCTGTTAACCCCTGATTGTCTTCACTATCTTAGTCCGTTTCCACCCTAGTCCCTACCCACTGGTTGAATCAACATTGTTTCCACGTCATTTCAATGAAATTACATTGAAGCGACGTGAAATAGACGTTGAATTGGCCCCACGGGGGACCAGTATGAAAAATGTATGCATTCACTAACTGTAAGTCGATCTGGATAAGAGCGTCTGCTAAATGACTAAAATGTAAATGTAAAATATTTAGTTTCATCTCACAATAGGCCCCCTATCTCATCTTGTACAATCAGTGACAGATTTTCTAGCCAAGCCAAGGTTTTGAGTTTCTCAGTCTAGGGTGTAAACTGACTCAGGACAGACAACAGGTTCACACTATATTAATTATAAATAATTTAAACACACATATTCAGATGTTCTTGAAGTGAAAATGCCTCGAGTGCCATAACAGGTTTAGTTAGCTAGTTATGGATTAAGCTGCATCATGTGACCTGCTGTACCAGTCAAGCAGGACTAAATCTTCAATATTAAACACTATAACTACAACGGTTGATCAACTAGTGGTGATACATTTAGCAAACTATATCGTTAAAGTCCATGCAAGAGGAGCTCTAGAGTAGGATCACTGCTTATTTAGCATATCTGCATGAACATCTTTTGACAGCTCGAGCCAGGCAGTGAGTCTAATCAGCTGTCAAAACACACTAAAAACACTAATCGTTAACTAGCTACATAATAACAAAGCAGTTCCCTCTAAAATTCGCTAGCCAACCGTACAATTAATTGTCAGCGTATATCGACGACGCAAAGCCGATATGCGCTGACAATTAATTGTACCGCTGGCTAACTAACATTACTAGCAAGCTAGCTAACTAGTTAGCCATGGCACAGGCGAAGCACTTGTTGGACCGGGGCAAACCTTCTGGTAACGTACGCTGGCTAACGTTGTTCAGCAAAAACAACAATGTTATATTAGAGTACAACATGACTAGCTAATGTTCTTATTCGACTGACACTCAGGTTATTTAGCAATGTGACGTCTCTAGACAGAAAGCTAGATCATCTTACATCATAGCAAGTTAAAGCTACCTAGCAAGCTACAGTAGCTCGCTAAGACTGAGTGAGGTGGATGTCACTGAATCATCCATAACGTTTGCTTTACTAGCTAACTAGCTACAGGAAACAATGCTGGTATTGAACAGCGAATACTGTCACCAAACCATCAATTTCTTACTATTGTTGTAGCTAGCTACTAGTCTTCTGCTCCTGGTTCCCTAGTTTTCAACGCTGTTCCCATCCCTGTTCCACACACAGCGCTCAACGAAATATCAGCTGACCAGCCTTCATAATCAGAGGCTAGCTCCTCACGTGACTGAGAATGCAGAATGGTGATGATCATGATGATGCACACCTCAACTCATACAGTACCAGTCAAAAGTTTGGACACACCTACTCATTCAAGGGTTTTTCTTTATTTTTACTATTCTCTACATTGTACAATAATAGTGAAGACATCAAAACTATGAAATAACACACCAAAAAAGTGTTCAACAAATCAACAAATATTTTATATTTCAAATAGCCACCCTTTGCCTTGATGACAGCTTTGCACACTCTTGGCATTCTCTCAACCAGCTTCATGAGGTAGTCACCTGGAATGCATTTCAATTCTTCGTCTTCTTCAATGAGGTTTAACGGCGGTTGGCATCCAATTTGTTGCATTACCGCCACCTACTAGACTGGAGATCAACTCCCTTATATTTTCTTGAAAATAAAATAAAACAAAGCAAAGAAATATCCTACCATCTAACACTACACTACACTTCAAAACTACTACTAATGATTAACCCCACCCTTCTCCACTATTTAAATATACTCATTACTACTTCATGCCCTCAGCCTGAAATGATTGGACATCACCACTTAACACTCCCTGTAACTCTTCTGCTGTCAAGTCTCGCACACCCAAATGTCTCTCTGCAGCTGCCACCACAACCACAATTTGCGTTCCATTCCTGCAGTACAATTAATAACCATTGCTATAAACGCTAAAAACCCAATCTTACTGAAACATATATCACTTGCTTGCTTATCCCACTGTACTGGTATATAGCTCCTACTCTCACCACTCCCCCCCACACCCAGGCCCCTCTTCCTCTACTTTCTTCACTTCCTCCGCATATGACAACTTCTTCTCTACTCTTACCCTGGAAACCTCAACCTGCTTCTCTCGCACTGGACATGTCTGATCCCCAGCCCCATGGCCACCCCTACAATTAGCACATACCACCACTTTCCCCACTGCTTCACACTCCTTCGTCTCATGCCCTTCTGCACACTTCTCACACCTTGGAATCTCCCTCCTACATACTGCTGCCACATGCCCATAAGTTTGACACCTGTAACATCGTAATGTACTCGGCACATAAGCTCGCACTGGATAACTTATATATCCTAACTTCACTTTATCCGGCAAAGACTCAACTTCAAAACTCAAAAGAACAAACAATGACTCTTCTGTTTCCCCACTCTCACCACCCTGTTTACGTCGCACCAAACGACGAGCATCACACACACTGGGAATTTTCTCCTTCAGTTGATCCACTTTTACATTTACTGCTACCCCAGTAATCACTCCTCTCAATGGCACCCTTTTCTTAAGAGCGAAACAATTCACAATTCTTTTCCCCATTTGTTTAACTCTGAGCACCTTCTCCCTCTGCCCAACAGAAACACAAACAATTATCACTAGACCACTTCTGGTTACCCTCACCGATTCCACTATACCCAACGCTTTTTTCACCCATCTTGAAACCACAAATGGATCAGCCAAGAGGCAAGGATCCACTTTTTCCACAAATTTCACTCCTACTGTCACAGACTCATCTTTATCCTGACCCTCTGTGCAAGCCTCTGGCTCCGAGCACTTCACCACACCTACCACCTCCGATACTTCACCCTCTTCCATTTCTACTCCTGATTCAGCTCACTTTGCTTACATTTCCTACCACTCTTCTTTAACAAACCTTCTCCCTTTTTCCCGCCATTTTTTACCGACTCAAACTCACAGTCTTCCTCCCTCTCTCTCTTAGAACTTCTCTGCCTCTCTTTTTCCCTCCATTCCTCCTCATTCATCCAAGTATACTTATGATAATACAGCATTTCTCCTGACCAATATCTATTTCTTGCCTTCTCAAAGGACTCAATTTTCCCCCTCCTTTCCCTTCCGGCGTCTATTCTATCCTCGGCCTCAGTCCGCAATGACCTCTTCATTGCTCCCTCCAGCGTCTATTCTATCCTCTGGACTTGTGTCGACATCTTGGCCTGCGTCTTCCATCGGGAAAAAATTGGTCTGCCACATAGTCCCCAATCGCCCGACGTCATTCCTTATTCCGGTCTACTCTCTACCATCCTTTCTCTGTCCCTCATGCATTTCAATGAACAGGTGTGCCTTCTAAAAGATCATTTGTGGAATTTCTTTCCTTCTTAATGCGTTTGAGCCAATCAGTTGTATTGTGACAAGGTAGGGGGGTATACAGAAGATAGCCCTATTTGGTAAAAGACCAAGTCCATATTATGGCAAAAACAGCTCAAATAAGCAAAGAGAAATGACAGTCCATCATTACTTTAAGACATGAAGGTCAGTCAATACGGAACATTTCAAGAACTTTGAAAGTTTCTTCAAGTGCAGTCGCAAAAACCATCAAGCGCTATGATGAAATGGGCTCTCATGAGGACCGTCACAGGAATGGAAGACCCAGATTTACCTCTGCTGCAGAGGATAAGTTTATTAGAGTTACCAGCCTCAGAAATTGCAATGTAGAAAATAGTGAAAATAAAGAAAAACCCTTGAATGAGTAGGTGTGTCAAAACTTTTGACTGGTAGTGTATGAAGATAACATCTAATTATTGGCATTCGCATTAAACAAATGTGTTATTTAGCAGACACTCTTATCCAGAGCAACATACAGGAGCAATTAGGGTTAAGTGCCTTGCTCAAGGGCACAATGACAGATTTTTCACCTAGTCGGCTAGAGGATTCAAACTAGCGACCTTTGGTTACTGGCCCAATGCTGTTAACTGCTAGGCTACCTGCCAATTAAAATTGCCCAATCCACAGATCTGGGAGCAGAGTCCCCAACTCCAAATTCTAAGGATAAAACATACTGTACAGTGCCTTCAGAAAGTACTCAAACCCCTTCACTTATTTTCTCACTGTTTTTTTCTCACCCATCAACACACACAATACCCCATAATGACAAAGTGAAAACATGTTTTTAGACATTTTTGCTAATTTATTGAAAATGGAATACAGAAATATCTCATTTACATAAGTATTCACACCCCTGAGTCAATACTTTGTAGAAGCACCTTGGGCAACGATTACAGCTCTGAGTCTTTGTAGGTAAGTATCTGAGAGCTTTCCACAACTGGATTGTGCAACATTTGCAAATGTTTCTATAAAACAATTATTAAAGTCTGTCAAATTGGTTGTTGATCATTGCTAGACAACCATTTTCAGGTCTTGCCATAGATTTTCAAGTAGATTTAAGTCAAAACTGTAACTCAGCCATATTCACTGTCTTCTTGGTAAGCAACTCCAGTGTAGATTTGGCCTTGTGTTTTAGGTTATTGTCCTGCTGAAAGGTAAATTCATCTCCCAGTGTCTGGTGGAAAGCAGACTGAACCAGGTTTTCCTCTAGGATTTTGCTTGTGCTTAGTTCCATTCCATTTATTTTTTATCCTGAAAAACTCCCCAGTCCTTAACGATCACAAGCATACCCATAACATGATGCAGCCACCACTATGCTTGAAAATGTGGAGAGTGGTACTCAGTAATGTGTTATATTGGATTTGCCCAAACATAACACTTTGTATTCAGGACAAAAAGTGTATTGTTTTGGAAATATGTTTTGCAGTATTACTTTAGTGCCTTGTTGCAAACAGGATTTCAATTCTGTGAATATTTTTATTCTTTACAGGCTTCCTTCTTTTCACTCTGTCAATTAGGTTAGTGTTGTGGAGTAACTACAATGTTGTTGATCCATCCTCAGTTTTCTCCTATCACAGCCATTCAACACTGTAACTGTTTGAAAGTCACCATTGGCCTCATGGTGAAATCCCTGAGTTAGGAGAGACGCCTGTATCTTTGTAGTGACTGGGTGTATTGATACACCATCCAAAGTGTAATTATTAACTTCACCATGCTCAAAGGGATATTCAATGTCAGCTTGATTTTTTTTATTTTTACCAATCTACCAATAGGTGCCCTTCTTTGCAAAGCATCGGAAAACTTCCCTGGTCTTTGTGGTTTAATCTATATTTGAAATTCACTGCTCGACTGAGGGACCTTACATATAATTGTATGTGTGGGGTTCAGAGATGTTGAGGTAGTCATTCAAAAATCATATTAAACACTATTATTGCGCACAGAGTGAGTCCATGCAACTTATTATGTGACTTGTTAAGCACATTTTTACTCCTGAACTTATTTAGGCTTGCTATAACAAAGTGGTTGAATACTTATTGACTCAAGACATTTCAGCTTTTCATTTTTTATTAATTTGTAAAAATGTCGAAAAACATAATCCTACTTTGACATTATGGGTATTGTGTGTAGGCCAGTGACAAACAAATCTCAATTTAATCCATTTTAAATTCAGGCTGTAACACAACAACATTTGGTGGTGTGAATACTTTCTGAAGGCACTGTATCTGACCATGAACCAGAGGTTAGGGGCAAACAGAGCCATGTATTTATTCTAAATATATAGCTATGGGGGCAACTATACCAACTCCTAATAGTGTGTTTGATTGTGATGTGGCCCTCAATTGAATATGTGCACTTAGAAGACTAGATACTCATAGATGTCCTTTTCTCCCTCAACAGCTTGTTGCTAGAGTGTGTAGATGGGCCTGTCCTGTGTGAGTAAGGTGGTCTCCGGTGTGCCCATACATGTGAGATTGCTGGCCTGCCTAATTGTGACTGGTCCAAAAATTTACCACAGACCCTGTAATTAAGAAAATGTATATTTGGAATGGCCATAAACAGGAATGGTCATAAATGTAAAGTTGAGTTACTGACTAGTATTGACCTGGCAAGAATGTGTTAGCTTACTGTCATTGGCATTGGTTGCTGAAAAATGACATTGTACAACTACACAATGTGGAGCGCCCATGAGGAAAATATGCCCTCTGCTGGAGATTTAAACAACAGCGTAAATTACCATCCTTTGCCTCCTCTTTATGCAAGACATGTAGGATCCCAAAAAAGAGAGTCCACATTGCTTAGCAATAGATTTCTATAAGGAGACGATATTAAGGTGTGGTCGGTTTGGTGTGTCTACCACCGCCTACAGCAGAAACATAAATAAGACTTTGACAAATACAGCAGATAAAAGTCTCATTAGTGTGTGTGTAAATAAAACATCCTTATTTTTTTATTTAGCTGCTAATGTGGCTATCATAAAGAACTACAAATGCTGTGATGATCTGGACGAGACTGCAGAATCAAGGCAAAGGTAAGAATCTCTGGATTAACTATCTAATGTTAGCAATGAATACATTTGCTATTTATTTTTATTTTTTATTGACAATTCTGTGAACTGTCTTGTGCAAGTTTTAAATATACATGATACCTGTTAGCAAAGGTGTCAGCTAGAGATGGCCTGCAGGAGCTTGCAGAGATTTGTAGTGTTGCATGATGTCTACTTAGCATTGTCAAATCTGTGAATAAATTGATAAATTGATAAACGTCACCTTGTCCGAGAGAGATTTACATGGTTATCAAAACATCATGCCAGGTTAAGCCTACACGAAACACAGCCCTTATTTTAAGTGTTTCTAATATTCCTTATGGGAAAAATGAATGGTGGAAAAACGATTGGAACCATTTCCCTGTTTGACCGCTAGGTTTTATGGGTATTCTGACACCTCCACTTTGGGGCTGTCAGGATAAACGTGTATGCGGTGAACGAAGTCAAGCGCAGGACACCGAGAGACTGGCAGATGTACTTTACTAATAAACGTAATGAAAAGTACGAAACAACAAAACCTCCAAAACAGGGAGGAACAATAATCGCAATACACAGTCCTGCCGAAAACAAACGGAGAACAATCACACACAACAAACGAATGACAGACAGGGGTTATAAAGGGAAACCATCAACACTAATGGGAAATAGGTGTACACAAAGCAGACCAATCTAGATGATTGCTGAAACCTAGATCGGTGGCAGCTAGTACTCCGGGGACGACGAACGCCGAAGCCTGCCCGAGCAAGGAGGAGGAGCAGCCTCGGCTAAATCCGTGACAGGGGCTCTATTCCCAGTTATAGAACATGTCTAGCCAAAACTCTATTCTGACTAAACCATGTGGTATTATATTTGAATTTACAGATTTGATTAAATGAATTACGCAAGTGACTGGAGCTTTAAACTTGACTTTGCACTTAATCTGTGCCAGTTTGTGCCATTGTGTGCATATTTGGCTCCTTCCCCTCCCTACCATGGGGGCGGGGTCTGCCAGGCTCTGTCTAGCCCCTAGTGGTGGAGACGGGCTTGGGGTTTTTATACCCTCAGGCTGGGCAGGGGCAGGGGGTGGAGCCCCAGGAGCAGGGGGAGCAGGGGGCGAGGTGGGGTGGGGGCCGGCTGTAGGAAAGGAAAAGTTTACTGGGTTGTATCACAGGGAGTCCCATCATTTGAGTCAGGGCACACATGCCTCAGCAGTAAGAGGCTCCACTCCCGTTGGCTGGCCAGCATCCCAGGGCAGACGCACAGAGAGAGAGAGAGAGAGAGAGAGAGAGAGAGAGAGAGAGAGAGAGAGAGAGAGAGAGAGAGAGAGAGCAAGAAAGAGAAAGACTGAGAGGACTAAGAGTAAGAGAGAGAGGAGGAAAAGAAAGACAGCAAGTAGACAAGTAGACTAGAAAGTGGGAAGAGGAAAAGCGGCAAAGAAGTGGAAGAGTAAGTGTCCCTTCATAGAAAGAAAAGTATTTGGATTTGACTTTTGGTCAGGGTGGCCCCTTAAGGTTTGTTTTCCCGGTAGTGTATTTATATCCTGAGTGATCGTGAGAGCTGAGCGGTGTGTGTTTGGACTTGACAGCCATGGCGGATCCAGCAGGCTTGCAGCAGGAGCGAGTGGCTCTGACCGAGGTGTCTGACGACGACGAGGAGGTGTCCCTGGTGGCCGCAGCGGTCCAGCCCGCCACCGACAGCGATGAAGACGACATTTCAGAAGAAGTGGACCTGGTGCTGGCCACAGGCTCGGGCACCAAGAGTGAGGCGCAGGTAAACGGGGTCATGGTGCTGACCCTGCTAGACAAGATCATCGGGGTGGTGGACCAGATCCAGCAGACCCAGAACGGGCTGGAGGCCAGACAGCAGGACATGGAGAAGTCTGTGTCTTGCATTCAGGGAGAGCTGGCCAAGCTGTCCAAGAGCCACACTGGCACGGCCAACACCGTCAACAAGATGCTGGACAAGGTGCGCAAGGTCAGCGTCAACGTGAAGACGGTCCGCACCAACCTGGAGAAGCAGGCAGGCCAGATCAAGAAGCTGGAGAGCAATGAGAACGAGTTGCTCAAGAGACGGCACTTCAAAGTCCTCATCTACCAGGTGAGAGTGGGAAACTGAGAGGTGTGTGTTCATACATGTTTATCAACAGGCTCTGAGGCCAGGCTTAATATGTGTGCTATCTTTATTTGACCAGTTTGCTACAGCAGGAATAATCCTGCAGCAACAGGAAATGTGAATTATTATGTGGATTTTAATTAATGGACATTTTTGTAGGGGTTGATACATTTTTAGGTAGGATAAATCAAGTCTGACATTTTTAGGGTAAATTACAAACCTTAGAAACCTTTTTAAACCTTGAATACAATACAATTTTCATTTTCTGCTGCACAGGAAAATTCTCTGCGGCAACAGAGTGTTCAGATTAAAGGTAGCATATATGTAGTTTAGTAATGCTTGTCCCTGAAATGTATTAGAAAGTGTTAGCAGTGTATCAGTGTTTGAGTGTATCAAAGGATGGATACACAGCCACATGTGTATGGTAGAGTGTAACAGTGGGTTGCAGTAGCTGCTTCAGATGTGAGGTGGGAAAACCTTGTAGAGGACCACCAGATTCCACCACAGGGCTGGGTGCATTCTCCGTGATGCATGGGAAAATCATGAGCTGGTGCGAAATACACTCTGAACTTTATTATAACGTTACAGCGACTGTTTTAACATTCTCTCACCAAAGTGAATAGCTCAGGTATGCTCTAGCTGGTATACGTGGCCAATGCTATTAGGCCTCAGGCTTTCCGTGACCGATGAGTTATTTAGACCAGTGAGTTATTTAGACCAGTGAGTTATTTAGACCAGTGAGTTATTTAGACCAGTGAGTTATTTAGACCAGTGAGTTATTTAGACCAGTGAGTTATTTAGACCAGTGAGTTATTTAGACCAGTGAGTTATTTAGACCAGTGAGTTATTTAGACCAGTGAGTTATTTAGACCAGTGAGTTATTTAGACCAGTGAGTTATTTAGACCAGTGAGTTATTTAGACCAGTGAGTTATTTAGACCAGTGTTTCTCAGCTCCGGACCTCCAGGACCCCCAACTGTACACATTTCTGCTGTAGCTCCAGCCAAAAATACCTGTTTCAACTCATTCGAGGGCTTGATGATTAGTTGACAAGTTGAATCAGGTGTGCTTGTCCGGGGCAACAATAAAAATGTGTAAGGGGGTACTCGAGGACTGGAGTTGGGAAACACTCTTGCTTGAGAGCCGAATGCTGATGCGATTGTGTAATTTATAATTTGAGATGCGTGTTTAACTTGTACTTTCTTCTAAAACATCATGTCAAAGATTTCAACATTGGAGTTACATGCATGTATCTCAACTTAGGATTCAGACCTTTCTGAAAAACTACACACACTGTCTACCAACAGGAAGTTATATTGCACAGATTGGCTATCCATGTTAAGTGTATTAGTTAGTTGTCCTGGAAGATTATAGTCCCACTGGGCACATACTGGTTGAATCAACGTTGTTTCCACATCAAAATTACGTTGAACCAATGTGGAATAGACGTTGAATTGACATCTGTGCCCAGTGCGGTAGTTTGATAGAAGAATGATACATAGGGTGAGGAGTGAGTTCATTGACCTTTCCCAGACCACAGTGTCTCATGGTTGACCAATGTGGTTAATGCTATATAAAGCCGCCAGACCTGTGGGACGAAATCATACGATTTTATTTTTTATTTATTTATAGGGGACAATGCACATCAATCAACACAATATTACAATAATGCAACATCCATGTAAATGTGCCGGGGTTAGCCAAAAGCTCATTTGCACCCGTAGTCCCAGGGCAGGTAAAGGCAATTACACAACCACAATACAAATACACACTAAAACAATACAAAATACAAATACATTACATCCAATAATATATCATTCTAACAACAACAACAACTTATTCGTAATAAAAACACTGTCGTCTTACATATGAGCAACCACAGATAACTAATGTGCACAGGTTTGGATAGATTTGAGCCATGTTTTCAATTTAAGGTACAATAATCAGTGCAGCTTTTGAAATCCACGGGCATTACATTCCAGTATATTGTAGCTCTAACAGAGAAGGCCGATTGACCGAATTTGCTGTGTCAAAAAGGGACAATGCAATCCCCTCTAGTTACTGCCCTTGTTATCCTGCAGGTGCTTTCCTTGAGCATGATATACCGGCATAAGGGTGGAGGGGCAACAGCTCGTTGTGAAGAATCAATTGATTTTTTTAGAGAAGTACATACAGTCTTGTCGATACTTAAATGCAAACAAGAATCAGTCATCCATTTAGAAATGTGTACCATAGCTTCAGTTAACTTGTTAACAACTTGTTGTCTGTTTTTTGAGTGTACATACAGGACTGTATCGTCTGCATACATCTGCATGTTAACTTATGGGCAAGCAAGTGGGAGATCATTTATATAGATGGTAAACAGAAGGGGGCCTAATATTGACCCTTGTGGGACCCCAATGTTAGAGTAAAGAGAGTCTGACTGAGTGTCCCCCAGACAAACCCTTTGACTTCTGTTTGTCAGATAGGAATACATCCAACTAATGGCTTCAGTGGACACATTAAGGGAGGATAGTTTGGATAGGAGGACATGATTCACAGTATCAAAGGCCTTTTTAAGATCCAAAAAGACTGCGCCGACTTCACCACCTATATCCAGTTTAGATTTAATGCACTCCAGAAAATAGCAATTGGCTGTTTCGGTAGAATGGTTTGTTCTGAATCCAAATTGCATTTGATGTATGGAGTTGCCCTGATTGAGGTGATCAGTCAGATGATCAGCCACCCATCTATCAGCTACTTTTGATAAGACTGGAAGAATGCTTATAGGTCGGTAATTTTCCACCAGTGTTGGGTCACCAGATTTTAAAACCGGTATCACTGCAGCAGACTTCTAAGCATTGGGGAAAATCCCATAGTTGATGACAGATTAACTAGATGTACAATAGGGGCAATCAGAGAATATTTGTGTCTCTTCAGGAATACAGTGTCTAGACCAAACACATATTTTGTTCTAGAGCTCCTGAAGAAGCTAATAATACTGTCCACTGCTGACGCTGAGATTTCAGGAATATTGGTTTATTATTATCCATGGGAGTGAGAACTGTGGTCTTGGTCGAACGTCTTTGAGCCAATTCCCTGACAGAGTCAACAAAAAAATTGTTAAAGGTGGTGGATATAAAATTGGAGTCTTCAATTAGAATCCCATTAACCTTTAACTCAGGATGTTTTTTGGACTTTTCAGCTCCTCTCCCTGTTAGTTTGTTGAGAGTTTCCCAAATCACTTTGCCATTTCCTTTTGCTTCATTGATCACTCTGAGGAAGAACTCTGCTTTTGCTTTTTTTATATTCCTTACCACCTTATTTCACAGTGATGTAAATATTTGTCTGTCATCATTCTGACCAGACTTTAGTGCTTTTCTCTCTCATCTGTCTCCAGAGGTCCTCGTTGCTATGGTAGAGAGTTTTATTTTGTCTTGGCTTACGTTGAAATTTCCTGGTAAAAAAAGGTATCCACTTTGTCAATAGCTGACAGAAACATTCTGTATCCAAACTCTGGATCTTCATTGCTTAACAGATCAGATCAGTCAATTTGACTTATAGCTGCATTGTAGTTACTCTGTTCAGTTTTAGGGATTTTTTTATCGTACTGTTGCACATTAATATGGTTCTTAAATCTCTGTTTAGTGAGCTTTCTAACCACTAATGTAACATTGTGGTCAGATATGCCAGTTAGTAAGTTAATGGACTTTGTTATTTGATCAGGACTGTTAGTTAACACCAGATCAATTTGAGTCTGGGATGTCTGTGTTACTCTGGTTGGTCCTTGTATTAGTTGAGTCAGGTTGAAATAGTCAGTGATCTCTTTGAGTTTTTCCCTGCAAGTTTTGTTTTCCCAGTTTATATTGAATCGCCCATGAAGATCATCTCCTTCTTATGATCACATTCTTTAAGCATAGCATTTAGATGGTGATAAAACGAGATATCAGATGTTGGTGGTCAATATAATCCAATAATAGTGAGAGACATATGAGGGGAGAGGAAGACATTCAGCCCCAGACATTCAAGGTCATTGGCATGTTTCCATATGATACGATTGCATTTAAAGTTATCTTTCATATACATAAGCAATCCACCCCCTCTGCCCTCTCCCCTGTCCCTCCTGAATATGGAATATCCAGGGACATTAAAGGCAGAAATAGGAGAATATTTCTTCAGAAACATAAGAAATCAAGATTAGAGTCATTCAATAAATGTTCTACCTGTTCACTCTTAGAAATAATGCTTTGAATATTCAGATGAACTCCTAATATTCCTCTAGGCTTGAAACGAGGGTCCCAGAGCATTTTAGCCTGATTAACGGTTTGAAAAGTTTAATCGTACAATATTTTCTAATAGCTGGGTTAAGGGAACTGAGTTTCTGTCTCGAAGGCGGGTTTAGTTTGGGACATGTATCAAGAGTTTGCCTTGAAATTAGATTGCTCATTCTCTTGAAAAGCCATGTTAGTGTCACGATCGTTGAGAGACGGGTCAGACCAAGGTGCAGCGTGAAAAGCGTACATGTTTATTAACTAAATAAACATACAACAAAACAAGAAACGACGTAACGTGAAGTCCTCTGGCTATACACATACAAGCCTAAACAGAACAAGATCCCACAACTAAGGTAGGCAACCAGGCTACCTAAGTATGATCCCCAATCAGAGACAACGAGCGACAGCTGTCTCTGATTGGGAATCACACCCGGCCAAACATAGAAATACAACCTAGATCTACCACATAGAAATACACTAACAGATCTCAACAGCAAACTCACACCCTGACCCAACCAACGAGAGTTCTCTCGATCAGGGCGTGACAGTTAGTGACAGAGGTTATGCTCACATACACAGAATGTCCTTCTCTGAACAAGATAATATAGGCTACACAAATATAGATTATTTCAATCATTCATCAATGATTTCGGTCTGGATGGCTAATTAGGGGGCCTTTTCTCCACTTCTCCCAGAATGACATCCTCTATATCAGCCTTTGTTTCTGCAGGGGACCTAACTCCAGACTGATGAGGAGCTTGGTACTCTGGGCCTCTTGGGTGTTTGTTGATTCAGATTGTTTGAAGGAAGCCCAGCATTGATGTTTGGCTGCCTTCTTTTGTATTCTGCAGAGAGTTGCAACGCCTTCGGGGTCCCTTATTATCCTCAAAGTTCTCTATTAGGTTATGATTGTCACTGATCTCAGTAGCCACTTTCCCAGCTTCATTTTTAGCATTTTTTGCGACCATAAACACAGTAGTACCGGCAGTCCACATGTGATTAAACCAACGCCCTACCTATGACGACTGATTGTGACAGATAGTTGAAAGCCTCAACACAGTGTAAGATGAAGACGTAATTTTAGTCCTGAAGCGGTGCCATGCTGCCTATTCATCATCATGGCCTTTCTGGCTGGAAAACCCACAATAAGTCTGTGTGAATATAAAACCGCTGATGCAATGCTACACTGATATATCACAGAAAGAGTCAACTCTACGCTACTATAAGTATATAAGTAGTTGTAGCCTACAACCATATGCTCCTTGCAAGACTAGCAAAGCTGCTTTCAAAGCATTTATTTTAATTCAGTGTAATTTTGTACTCACTTTCTGCATTACCATCTGTTTCCAGGGTTATTATTTATTTGTTTACAGTATGTACTTGGGGGTATTTATCTTCTCTTTACCTGAGCGTATAGTGTGAGTGAAGATACAGTACATACATTTTTTCATGCTCAAATATAGTATGCCCTGGTATGTATGCCAACATGCCTCCCTCACATGAATGGCTGTTTCTTTGTGTATTGCCCTCTCCATAGCAACAAGCAGGGGTACTTTTCCCTTGTGTGTCAATACAGAGTATCCTAATTACAGAGTACCAGGCTGTATACCTCCCAGTCACACCACTCCAGTGTACATACATAAAGTCCTAGTCAAGCAGAAGGATTCCGTTATGATGAGTGATGGAAAGGGAAGGGCGAGAGTGTGAATGAGTGGCAGAGAGTTGAGTCTGAACAGCCCCTCTCTCTGTGGCAGCCTGCTACTCCATGGGCTGCAATGTCTGTAATGGCTTCCAGCTGGCAGCCTCATGGCAGGGCGAGACTTTGGGTAGTTTGCAACCTGGCTGGGGGCAAGTTCTGTGAAGTCTTGTCTCCTATTCAGACCTGGGTTCAAATACATGTGCTTCTGAGTATCTGGTATTTAAAATACTTTTTCTGTGTATTTGAGTATTTTCAAATACACAGCCAAAAACAAGTACTTTTATTTGAGTATTTTAATGGTTATTTGTAAAAACCAAATAGTCTGCCAAATTGTATTTGACAGCATTTTCAAATACTTATTTCAAATACTATTTTCAAATACCTGTGTTAAATGCATGGGAGTGTATTTGAGTAAGTGTTTATGAGTATTTCAAATACTTTCCAATTATATTTCCAAATGCATAAAAAATAAAAACTACTTGTCTTTTCAAATAAAATATATCTGAATACTTACTTCAATTGCACAGTATGTGAAAGTAATTGAGATATTTGAAATAGTATTTAAACCCAGTTCTGCTCCTATTAGCTAGCATGATTACAGTACAGTATATCAACCAGAGGAGAAGAAAGCAGAGGAAGGACCTATTTGGAAAATCTATTTTTGCCTAATGCCTCATTTATATATTTTGTATTTTAATCTTTAGAAATGCCTATAGAGGAGGTCAGTGTAATGCATTATAGAACATTTACATATTTTCACACTTTGTCAGTTTTTTCTGAACAAAATTAACAGTTTACTAGAAGAGAGTTAAAGGTGTGTCAGTATCTGGTAGCTGGCTGTTGGAGGCCATCTTGGTCAGTTTATTCTAGAGTGTCTGCATTGGCTTGCAGTCTTATTTTCAGATCCCCCTCCCGGAATGTCCACTGTGGCACTAGGTTACACTATTGGCATTTAGCAGGAACCTAATCAGAGACGGCCGGTCTTAATAAATTACCTCAGTAAAGCAGGGGCCCCCTGCTGTTTGACACACTGCTCCTATCGCCCTGTCCTGGATTCTGTCTGAGGCATTCTGACTTATTTTACTGTGTGCGTGCGTGCAACCTAATGTGAAGTAAAAGTATTACAACACTTTTTGCTTTCGCTGTTTACTGATGCCTTGTCATTTCCCCAAATTCATGCTTAATCAAGTTCCAACAAAGCCATGAACGGAGCTGAAGATTCCTGTCACATTTAGTTCCTCATCCTCTCCATCACCAGCTTTGCCATTCAAAACAACTAACTAATACTTACTGTTGAACTGTGACTGTGTTAACTTTGACTCCCATATTACTCTATGAACTTTGACCCCTATGTTACTGAATGTACTTTCTGAGTTATGACTTTCAGAATGGTGACTGACTGAATGCGACTACTGTTACTGTCTGAACTGTCAACTGTGACTCCACTCCACACCACTGTAACTGTCTGAACTGTGACTCCACCAGTAGTCAGTCGTATGAACTGTGACTTCCATGTTGCCGTAGTCCTACATGGTTCAGTCCCAGCTCTATTTATTGCCAGAGACTGCATGGTGTCTGGTTAAACGACATTGGAGGAGCATGGCCAGAGAGTGACAGCATGGTGAATCAACACTGGCTCTGAGTCAGGTTTCACCCCTTTCCACTGTCTCTGTGGCAAACACTCATTTGTGTCTGTGTGTCTGTGTGTCTGTGTGTGTGTGTGTGTCTGTGTGTGTGTGTGTGTGTGTCTGTGTGTGTGTGTGTGTGTGTGTGTATGGACATAGGTCAAGCAGGAAATGTGTGTCTGAAGGGTCTGAAGGGGTCTGGTGCATAGAAATAGAATCCATGGATTATATTTCTATGATCTGGTGTACATGGGCTAGCTAATGGTTTATGTGTGAACTGGAGTATGTGTGTCTATAAGGGGAAGGGAAGGCGTATTGTCACGATCATTTACGAACGAGAAGGACCAAGGCGCAGCGTGATAAGCATACATACAACAAACGTTTTTTACACAACAAAACAACAAACGAAACGTGGAGTGGAGCAGCTGACCGGTGCCTGTGGAACAGGCACGGGCCGTGCCGGACTGGACACACGCACCACTGGCTTGGTGCGAGGGACAGGAACAGGCCGGACCGTGCTGGCGACGCGCACCACTGGCTTGGTGCGAGGGACAGGAACAGGCCGGACCGGGCTGGCGACGCGCACCACTGGCTTGGTGCGAGGGACAGGAACAGGCCGGACCGGGCTGGCGACGCGCACCACTGGCTTGGTGCGAGGAACAGGAACAGGCCGGACCGGGCTGGCGACGCGCACCACTGGCTTGGTGCGAGGGGCAGGAACAGGCCGGGCCGGGCTGGCGACGCGCACCACCGGCTTGGTGCGAGGGACAGGAACAGGCCGGACCGGGCTGGCGATGCGCACCACCGGTTTGGTGCGAGGGGCAGGAACAGGCCGGACCGGGCTGGCAACGCGCACCACTGGCTTGGTGCGGGGAACAGGAACAGGCCGGACCGGGCTGGCGACGCGCACCACCGATTTGGTGCGAGGGGCAGGAACAGGCCGGACCGGGCTGGCGACGCGCACCACTGGTTTGGTGCGAGGGACAGGAACAGGCCGGACCGGGCTGGCGACGCGCACCACAGGCTTGGTGCGAGGGGCAGGAACAGGCTGGGCAGGGCTGGCGACGCGCACCACTGGTTTGGTGCGAGGGGCAGGAACAGGCCGGGCCGGGCTGGCGACGCGCACCACAGGCTTGGTGCGAGGGATGGGGAACTGGCCGGACCGGGCTGGCGACGCGCACCACTGTCTTGGTGCGAGGGACAGGAACAGGCCGGACCGGGCTGGCGACGCGCACCACTGGCTTGGTGCGAGGGACAGGAACAGGCCAGACCGGGCTGGCGACGCGCACCACTGGCTTAGTGCGAGGGACAGGAACAGGCCGGACCGGGCTGGCGATGCGCACCACCGGTTTGGTGCGAGGGGCAGGAACAGGCCGGACCGGGCTGGCGACGCGCACCACTGGCTTGGTGCGGGGAGCAGGAACAGGCCGGACCAGGCTGGCGACGCGCACCACCGATTTGGTGCGAGGGGCAGGAACAGGCCGGACCGGGCTGGCGACGCGCACCACCGGTTTGGTGCGAGGGACAGGAACAGGCCGGACCGGGCTGGCGACGCGCACCACAGGCTTGGTGCGAGGGGCAGGAACAGGCCGGGCAGGGCTGGCGACGCGCACCACTGGTTTGGTGCGAGGGGCAGGAACAGGCCGGGCCGGGCTGGCGACGCGCACCACAGGCTTGGTGCGAGGGACAGGAACTGGCCGGACCGGGCTGGCGACGCGCACCACTGTCTTGGTGCGAGGGACAGGAACAGGCCGGACCGGGCTGGCGACGCGCACCACTGGCTTGGTGCGAGGGACAGGAACAGGCCGGACCGGGCTGGCGACGCGCACCACTGGCTTAGTGCGAGGGACAGGAACAGGCCGGACCGGGCTGGCGACACGTACCACTGGCTTAGTGCGGGGAGCAGGTACGGGTCGGGCCGTACTGGGAACACGCACCACTGGCTTAGTGCGGGGAGCAGGAACGGGCCGGACCGTACTGGGAACACACACCACTGGCTTAGTGCGTGGAGCAGGAACGGGTCGGGCCGTACTGGGAACACGCACCACTGGCTTAGTGCGGGGATCAGGAACGGGCCGGACCATACTGGGAACACACACCACTGGCCTTGTGCGGGAAGCAGGAATGGGTCGGGCCATACTGGGAACACGCACCACTGCCTTAGTGCGGGGATCAGGAACGGGCCGGACCGGACTGGCGACACGCACCACTTCCTTGGTGCGAGGAGCTGGACTGGGTTCCCTTATAAACCCCCGCTCCTACTGCTGCCTAACCAGCTCCTCTCGCCGTGCCTTTACACTCTCCTTCTCCCTTATAGCCTCCTGTAGCTCCTCCCTCTGACCAAATAACTCCTGCTCCCTCTGGACCAATAGCCCCGTAACCTGGTGGCCTCCTCTCCTAACCTGCAGATCCGCCCTGTCGCTGCCTCCTGCTGCCTCGTCGTCCACACCGTGTGCCCCCCCCAAAAAAAATGTCTTGGGGTTGCCTCTCGGGTCTCCGTCGTCGGCACTGTTGGCGCTGTTTCTCCTCTCCTACCTGGGCATCCTCCTTCATCGCCTTCCGGTAGCGGACGGCCTCCTCCTCCGTGATTCTCCCCCAACCGAGGAGGACATCTACTAAAGTAACCTCCTGTTTAATTCCCGGCGTTTGCTCCTGAACACGCTGCTTGGTCCTATTTTGGTGGGATCTTCTGTCACGATCGTTTACGAACGAGAAGGACCAAGGCGCAGCGTGATAAGCATACATGTTTATTTAACGAATAAACACCACGACAAAACAACAAACGAAACGTGAAGTCCAAGGTAGCATACACACAACATACCTTACACGGAACAAGATCCCACAACTAACAGGTGCCAAAAGGCTGCCTAAGTATGGTCCCCAATCAGAGACAACGAGCTACAGCTGCCTCTGATTGGGAACCACCCCGGCCAACATAGATCTACACATTCTAGATCAACCATAGACAATCAACATAGCACAACACGACACAGAAAATACACACCCTGACTCAACAAATACAAGTCCTCAGAGTCAGGGCGTGACACGTATGTTGGTTCTCTTTCAAATACTTGTCTCCAACAGATGCTTTTGATAGGTACTTCCGAGAGAGTAGGCGGTCCTAGCGAACCCCACGTGATACATCTCACTTCCATCATTACGTTTTCAACTGCTGATAGTGTCAAGTGTCAAGTCAAGTGGGGGTTACAGTTCGAGTTAGTTACTGTAAGTGAAACGTTATCAGAGGATTAGTTGTGTATGTTTGCATAGGTGTGTGCACTCGTGATCTACTGTGAGTGTGTTTTCCATTTGTGCATGTTCCGTGTTCCATGATCCGTTTGTGCATGTTCCATGTTCCATGTTCCATGTTCCATGTTCCGTTTGTGCATGTTCTGTGTTTGTGTGTGTGAGTTTGTGCTGGCGTCAACCACAGCTGTTTTTCTCTCATGTGAGTGCACTCTGAGAATAGCCACATCTTTTCATATTGCTAGCATCAGGGAAACTCTTTGACAGTGATGCTTTATAATTAAACCTGGATCGACGGGAAAACACACAATCCCCTAGCAACAGCAGGGTGTGACCATACGATTGACATATCTCACATTTGTTATACAACAGGAAATCATAATCAATCACATAAATGGCCTCTCCCATGTAGTGCCTAACCTATGCTATAACCTATTTAGGTTTTCCCAATGGAGAAAAACATATGCCACTCAAACACTCTGTCCTTGTAAGAGAGTTTGAGGAGGAGAGTGAGGAGGAGAGTGTGAGGAGGAGAGTGTGAGGAGGAGAGAGAAGTGTGAGGAGGAGAGTGTGAGGAGGAGCTTGTGAGGAGGGAGAGTGTGAGGAGGAAGAGTGTGAGAGTGTGAGGAGGAGAGTGTGAGGAGGAGAGAGAAGTGTGAGGAGGAGAGTGTGAGGAGGGAGAGTGTGAGGAGGAGAGTGTGAGGAGGAGAGTGTGAGGAGGAGAGTGTGAGGAGGAGCGTGTGAGGAGGGGAGTGAGGAGAAGAGTGTGAGGAGGAGCGTGTGAGGAGGAGCGTGTGAGGAGGAGAGTGTGGGGGAGGAAGATTCTGAATATGTGAATAAGTAAATAAGTGTTGTCTCCTTTGCTCAGATTACACTTTTGGTTGATCCTGATACTGAGATGGCATGGGTCTCTCTATCTCTCTCTCTCTCTCTCTCTCTCTCTCTCTCTCTCTCTCTCTCTCTCTCTCTCTCTCTCTCTCTCTCTCTCTCTCTCTCTCTCTCTCTCTCTCTCTTTCTCTCTCCCTCCCTCCCTCCCAACCCTGCTGCTCAGCAGAGTTCCAGCAGCAGCTGACAGTGTTGTGGCAGCCTAGGGCAAAGCTACATCTCATCGGCCCTCTCTCAACTACAAATGTCCCTTGACCCTTCTTCTATCCTCCTCTCCCCCCCTCTCTCCTCCTCCCTCACTCCTCCCCTCCTCCAGGGATGCTTCAGAGGTGTCTGTGGACCAAGGCCTCCCGCCCATCTGATCATTGCAGTGAGGGTGTGACATGGGCTGTCGGTCCACTCATTCATCTGTTATTGGAGACTCAAGATCTGAGTATTTCTGTGAGGATCTGTGTGTCTATAATGGACAAGTCTCTTCAGCATCCCTGTACATGTGTCATGAGTGTCCCCAGTCAGCCTCTCTGCTCTGGCATGGAGTCAGGGGACAGTGACAGTACTGTCTCCGACTCTATCACAGGGGACATCCGACTTCTCAGTTACAGCTTGTCTCCGCCAGCCTCTGTCCCCAATCCCAGTTAAACCTGGCAGCACTTCAGAACCAATTACCTCAAGCTTGTGACCCCACTATGGTCTAGTTGGGGACTAACCTGTCCTCCCAGACTCACTGTGATCACTGTGGGGGAACCGGGGAGGGGTGTGATGATAGCGTACAGTAGGGTGGAGAATGAGAGAGGAATGGAAAGGTAGACAGCAGCCCCAAGTTAGCACTCTGATTCATCCCCTTGGAATCTCCCACCTTCTCTCACTCACTCTCCGTCTCTCACTCCCCTCTGGGTCAACCTCTCCTGTCATCCATACCCCTACGCTCCCCCCTCCCTCTCTTCCCCGCTCTCATTCTCCTCTCCCTCCCCACCCTCCGGTTCCTACAGCTTGTGGAGAGATGTCTGGCAGGCTCTACATTTCACTGTTGCGTGTCAGCTCTTCTGTAGAACACTGGTTGAGAGATTAAATACTAGGGTGCATGTCTGTTTGTGTGTGTGAAACGTCAGTTCACTGCCCCTCTCCCTCACAGTTCAAATTTCTGAATGCGACACTGACATGGTATTATGTTCTATGTTGAGTGCAAATTTAGAAGTTGCATTATATCCGTTTTGGTAAGCCGTTCATGTACAGTTTATTTGAAGTGTATCCCTTCATGACCTTTCACCTTAATTCCAATTACTTTATTGTTATTCTCGTTCTAAGATGTCCGCCTGAGAATTCAGAGGATCCTAAAAGTTGTATGGACAGAACGGGAGGAAGACCACAGCCAGAACAAGCCAGGAAGAAGGGGAAGCCCTCGCCTTGCTTTGACAAGATGATCCTACAATCTTGTAGGTTTGCGTCAAATAAAATGTTCCTCTTCTTTCCTCCGGTGTGGGTTTTCCTTGAACATCCTGAGTCCACTCCAAACCACAGGCTCTCTCTATTGGCTCTCCCTCCCATCATCACCATCTTTATCATGGCCCAGGAACAGACTGGAACAGCCTGGAGCCAGCTATCTATTGGCACAGTGTAGCAGTCTGTGGTCCTGTACAGATTATCTCCTGCTTCTCTGTTCTGGCTTCAGGAGGAGTTCAGCCAAAAGCACTGAGCCGTCATTAATTTTGTTTTTCTTTCCTTTTTATTCTTGGGAAAGAAAGAGTGCAGTGATAGGTGCGCTTGGATAGGTTTCACATCACAGTATCATGCCCTGGCTTGAAAGGATTCTCTCTGACTTTGATCTAACTTGTGTAAAAGGATTGTGTATAATTTTAACAATGTGACAACAGGGGTGTAGGCCTTCCCCTGTTATTGTTCTTCGTGCTTTGTCCTGTAGCTTTATGTTTCAAGATCACAGAACAGTTATTTTCAGGTTAAGCAGATGGGATTGTTCTATTCTATTGTCACAGTATTCATAGAGTTTATGTCCTAAAGAATGCAATGTATGCCTAATTTCAAATCAACCCCTGGCCCCTAACACAAGACACGGATATAGAAACAGATATACCATACATGACTGGATAGGTTTAATAATTTAGCTCCACCTAATAACTCAGAGAGCTTGGTGGAGTTTCAGCCATATTTCTTACATAGTTCTGTCAGATCTAGGAGGGCTGTGCCGTGGTCTGGTCTGGTGGTAGCGCCGCGTGCCGCTAAAACCAGACTACATATGCCCCCCAGCGGCAGAGGTTCTATCCACCTCTCTTCTGTCTTTCTTTACACCTCCCTCAACCGTAAAAGTCCCCAACTAGATTCAACCTCAAGCTGATTTTTTCTGAGTGGATGGTCGAGGGGACAGAATATTATAATAATAATTTGTACACTGCAAATTGACAGAATGAAGCCCAAACAGATGGGCCGCCTGTTGAAGACCCCTGCTCTACCCTATCACACCCAGTCCCAGTCACCCCCAACAAATACTAAAGGGTAATGAAATGCTATTCTCCTTCTAATAATTTATTTACAAAGATCAATGTGTTCATGAAGGTTGATAGATCTGTCTCATAGCTCGTATCTGGGTATCATGGCTGTGTGAAGGCTTGAGAAGAGAATGGCTGATAGATACTGTTACTTTTGCGTAGGTGCTTTTCTGTTAC
Organism: Coregonus clupeaformis; assembly: GCF_020615455.1. Taxonomy (NCBI): domain Eukaryota; kingdom Metazoa; phylum Chordata; class Actinopteri; order Salmoniformes; family Salmonidae; genus Coregonus; species Coregonus clupeaformis. The sequence goes on along the minus strand of NC_059221.1, from coordinate 52,831,545 downwards.
TGCCTGAAACCACTGTAGTGTGTGTCTCTTTGTCCATGTCTGTTTATATATCACCAGTAGATTTTGCAGCTGGAGCACCTGCAGCATTATTAACAATGTGCATGGTTCACGCTGGGCTCATTTTGATGCTGTTGGGGGGAGAGGTGAGGTCCTGCTGGGAAACAGCATCACTTGTTGTTGTGTCGTCTGAATCACTGACCCACAAGACTGTTGTTTCCTGCTACCCATTAGCTAATTCAGCTCTCATCCTGCCAATGAGTGCATGCGTGTGTACTTTTGTGCGTTTGTGTGGGTCAAAGCCTTTACTCTTGCACGAGGACCGAATTAAGGGGACCAAATGAAGTCACTGTGAGCTGCACTTATTAAGATATACAAACATTAACTACTCGTATGACACAGACGTCTGCACTGGGCTCAACCACCCACTGCCCTCTTGGCTTACAGACCTCACTGCCACAACAGAAGACGTGATTTGCCAGGCAAGCTAAAGATCAGGGCACCTGTCCATCCGCCACTCACCGTTCTTGGTTGGTTAACAGATATTTTGTTCCAATTCCAGTCCACAGAATTGTGGGAGCTGGAGCAACCACTGAAAACATGTTGCTTACTGTAAGGTGTAGCCTACGCTCTAACCCTTACTTCAGAAGGCCACTGCCAAGATAGTAATAACTCAGCCAAATTTGTCAGAAACCGTGTAAAATAAAATCTGCGCTGGTGCTTTGATTATAAATACTCCTGGAGCGATGTGGAATGGAATGGCGGCGGGTCCTGTTTCATAGAGTGAGACTGGATTTAGCCACTGGCAGCAGCACAGAATGATTGTGTCAGTGTGTGTTTCTGTGTGTGGCTGTTTAGATGTCAACGTCTAAACACAGTGTATAACATGAGAATATCTATCCATATTTTTGTATTCAGAGAGTGTGTCCTGCAGTTCCAGATGCAGCTGTATTAGCTGGTGACATGTCCCCATACTGATGCCTGCTGCTCGGACTGTGTGTTCCTGGCACTGGCCTGTGAGTTATAACCTGTCACTGAGAGGGTTATGGCCACTCATAACCCAGATTATTAACCTAACAGACTGCGTACGGAGGCGTTAGACTGATCAAGCTGTTAAAATGGTTTCTTATCAAGGAGTGGGTGAAGGGTTAGACCCTGGCTTTAGTTGCTATTACTCTTCCCACATTTCACCCTTTTTTAAGACACATTACATTTACATTTTAGTCATTTAGCAGACGCTCTTATCCAGAGCGACTTACAGTTAGTGAATACCTTTTTTTTATTTATTTTTTATATACTGGCCCCCCGTGGGAATCGAACCCACAACCCTGGCGTTGCAAACGCCATGCTCTATCAACTGAGCTACATCCCTGCCGGCCATTCCCTCCCCTACCCTGGACGACGCTGGGCCAATTGTGCGCCGCCCATGAGTCTCCCGGTCGCGGCCGGCTGCGACAGAGCCTGGATTCGAACCAGGATCTCTAGTGGCACAGTTAGCACTGCGATTACATTTACATTTTAGTCATTTAGCAGACGCTCTTATCCAGAGCGACTTACAGTTAGTGAATACATATTTTTTTATATATATTTTTTATACTGGCCCCCCGTGGGAATCGAACCCACAACCCTGGCGTTGCAAACGCCATGCTCTATCAACTGAGCTACATCCCTGCCGGCCATTCCTTCCCCTACCCTGGACGACGCTGGGCCAATTGTGCACCGCCCCATGAGTCTCCTGGTCGCGGCCGGCTGCGACAGAGCCTGGAGTGCCTTAGACCACTGCGCCACTCAGGAGACTATCACTGCTTAGAACTACTTAACACCGCTCTCTTTGAGAGGGAAGACATTTAAGTGCAGGTAATAGAACTAGTGCCTCCCACCCAGGTATGCTGATGTCAACAATAAGATATTAACTTCAGATGTAGAGATTCTGACAACTCAGGCATATCTCATAATAAGATATTAATCAGTTATCTCAGGTGGCAAAAACTTCCACCAGAAGAGGATGAGGGGAAGGAGGACACGTTGGATTGTGTTGGTCCTAATAAACTCCAGGGATAGTCTGATAGAGCGTCTTGCGTCAACCAAAACAGAGGCTGCTGCACACCTGACGAGCAGACAAAGACCGAGAACAAAAGCTCTTCCTCTAATGTCAAACCTTTTCCATGAAAACATCCCCCTCCCTCCCACAAGGATGTGCCCTTTAGATAAAGCAGAATCAGTTACACAATGGATACAGTTAGAACCAAAGCCAGACTGACATGACATAGGATTGATGGCTTGATGTGTGTCTTATGTTATTAGGCAGGAATGATGGCTCATTAATCATTACTACAGCCAGATGCAATCTGATACAGACTTTATATCTAAACTGTCAACCTGTTATTAATGTTAGAAGTTCGGATCAGATCTTAGTACAAACATTACAGAATCACTACGTTTTAGAGGTAGATGTGCCAGTTATACAGAAAAACATGTAGAAAAGCAAAGGTTCCATGATGGCTGGTGATGCCATGTAGACAGTTGACTGGTGGTAACCAAGCGATTCCAGTGGTTTAGTCATGGAGAGAGGTGGAGGGGATTGGCTGAGCCCTGGAAAGGGATATCCCCGCTAGACTCCTGTGTGGTGAGGTCACACATTGCTTTGACAGAAACCCCAAGGAACTCCCTTCCTGTGTCAAACAGAATGTACCATTACACCACCATTGTGTCAAAATAGAATACAGGGAACTCTCTCAACCTGCCTGTCTGGAATTCAGTTTGTAAAGGGAGAGGTGTAGAGTGTATTTCCACTGCTTCATTTCATGTGAAGCCATCACAGTTGGGCTATGTTACATTCTGTGCCATAGTGGGATGGTGAGATCAGAGAGGAGCAGAAAGTGCCATTGGTCTTTACACAGAATTCCCTTTGTACTCCTCTGCTGCGTCATGATGGTGGTCATGAGGATTCCCCAGGATGCCCGAGGTAGATGGAAAGAGAACCCGATCTCTGTGCCTTGGCTGTGTCTAATTGAACTGAAAGAGTGAGCTGGGATGCATAGACTATGTAATAGCTTCTTGTAAATAAAGATTCTCATTATAGTAGTGTGTTAAATGTGTTGAACCCCAAAATACTATACCTACAGAAAGAGGCTTAAGCAATGGAAATGTACAGAAGCCTCTAGTACATCAGCTGCTAGCCCCATGTTTATAACTGCCAGACCCCTCCATCCCTGCTCCTGTCCCAGAAGGGGGGCAGATGGGTCATTGTGAAAGCTGAAGGCATAGCTGCATACTGCAGACTGGGGCTAGACAGGATCAGACAGCTGTCAGGGTGACTCACCAGACATGCCTCTCATCTCTGCCCCAGGAGGAATGGTGGAGGGAGGTCAGGGGCTGTCTGTCTCTGATTAAGATGGGGAGTAGAGGTACCTTATACAGATGTAGGATCTTAATTTGATCACTCTTTTGTTACTCTTTTCCTGCACAGCATGAAATGCAAACTTGTAGTGTATTCAAGGTTTAAAAAGGCTTCTAAAGTTTGTAATTTACACTTTTAAATGTCAGACTTGATTTGCCCTAACGAAAAATGTTTCAACCCCTACAAAAAATGTAAATTCATTATAATCCATATAATAATTCACATTTACTGTAGCTGCAGGATTATTTTCCTGCTGTAGCGAACTGGCTCAAATTAAGTAGATGCCCATTGCCTAGTAAAACCTAAGTAGCACTTCTTACCTCACTAGGCTTCATCTCTTCTTCTCCTGTTCTTGTGAAATATCTGATGCATGTGGGAGGGTACCAGAGTAAAGGGTTGGCATCAATCCTAATGTCATCCAAACATGTCCTAATCTACTTTACGAAACAATTTGGTCTGTGACATTCATTATCTACAAGAATTATCAAATCCACATGACATTGTTGATAGGTCATGAAAGACAGACAGACATTAATATTAGGTTTATTTAATTGATGTTATAAAATGCTGATGTCATAGGACTGTGACTGATATCTAAGGAGAGAGAGTCTGAGAGTGTGGCTTTGTGTTGTAGAAAATGGGCCCTGGGCTGGCTAGGAGAAGAAAGAGACTCGATAGTGGCCTTCTAGCCAGAGCTGTTGTGGTTTGGACAACTGTTTGTTCTGTCGTCATCCATGGCAACTAGTGTGTGGTTAAGAATGGTCCCCAGTGCCTATGAGTCAGAGGCAGAACACTCACCCTCAGAGAAAAATAACCAAACTAGAAAGCCTTTGAAGGTTTTAATAGTAAAACGCTGCATTCAGATGCCAAAACAGGATAGGCCTCATGCAGCATCGATGGGACTGCAAGAGTTTAAATGTTAAGAGGCCTGTTTACTACTGTACCTTCTACTTTTCTACTCATACCTCTCTCTCTCTCTCTCTCACTCTCGCTCTAACACATACACACACTTTCTCTCTCATTCACTCTCTCTCTCTCTCTCTCTCTCACATATACCCACTCTCTCTCTGTTATTTCATTCTCAGTCAGTAGAATGTATGACTTGTTTACTGTGTTCTCTGGGCCTCAGGCTGGTTTGTGTATTTTCAGAATACCTCCTAGGGAGTGGTTCCCTCAGAGAGACGACTCATAAGCACTAGACCGATGTTGGCTTGTCTGGACTCAGCACCCTGCATAGAATATACAGTCATAGCCAACACACACTGTACACAAACACACACAGATTTGCATTCAGAGATTTACAGACACTCTTGTTCCACATACACACAAGCATGCGTGTGCCACACACACACACACGCACGCATGCACACACACACACACACACACACACACACACACACACACACACACACACACACACACACACACACACACACACGGTGTAACCAGTGCTAAATCTCCTCCATCTGCCAGCTTTTCCATGAGCTATGACTCAGGCACCCCCAGGCCACTCTCCCTTTCCAGCAAAGAAACAGACATTAACAAACAGAGCTCCCTCTTTCTCTCTGTAAGGACTCACACACACTCAACCAACCACATTCTCCACAGGCACTCCTTCAAGCATAGTAGCGTACATACATGTAGACCAGACTTTTTCATGGCTGGAATGGGAGGAGAAAGGAGGGTAACACAGGGACACTAATGGAGTTTCCATCTCCATCTGCACTCTTTCCCTCCGTACGTTCCCTCTCTCTCTCATTGTCCAAGACTTCATTAATCACACACAGGGAAAGCTACTGATGGCTGCGAAGACATGCATTTCCTTTCGTACATGATTTTAATCAGGCTGCGTCGGGGCACCACCCCGACACAGGAGATGGCGATTCCCTCTATGATGTAACGTCCTACGTTTTTAATGACTTCAGCCTTTCCCAGAATGCCCGGCTGAGCAGTTTTTCCATTGGCTGCAGCCTCTTCCTGTTCCAGACTTCACAGCTCCTGATTGTTATTCTGCAGTGAGGCTCTGAGACTCAACAGGGTCAGACTCTGGAGGAACCAAGTGCAGCAGGGCTGGTCGGGGGAAAGAGCTTTTTCATGGGGCCTAGTCTAGACACAGTGGCTGGCTGGCATCAGAGAGCTCTGCCCTCTCAATCTGTTCTCTCAGTTCTATGTGGCATTGTTTGGAGGTGGGCGAGGCACCCATCATCTTATTACATCACCCCAATGGAATCAGTGGTAGGCCAGGCCGACATGCTGCTTAGGGGTCATGTAATGTACTGTTTAGCTGTAGCAAGACTGATTATATTAGTATGATGTTGCTAGTTATGTTCTGGATTGAGGCGAAAGAAACGCACACCTATTTAGGCGAGGTGCTAGCTAACGGAGTAAAACACTTGTAAAAGAAAAGGAGAGCCGCACACTCTAGGAGCTCAGATGCAATAATTTAATAACCTAATAACCAATGTTTCGACAGACAAGTTGTCTTCATCAGGGTATAAGGACAAACACTGCGGGTCACTAGTTTATATAGTGTCAAAGGACACGCAGGTGTCTGTAATCATGGCCGGGTGTGGCCTAATAGCATTGGTTAATTCACAGATAAACAGAACATACAAAAAACATGGATAGCAGCCCTCTAACCAATTGTCCTATTATGTGTTTTTCCGCGTTATTTGTAATTTATTCTGTACATAATGTTTCTGCCATCGTCTCTTATAACCGAAAAGAGATTCTGGATATCAGGACAGCGATTACTCACCTCGTATTGGACGAAGATTTTTTCTTCAACAAGTCGGACGCGAAGGATATCCTACAGACACCCGACAAGGCCCAAATCCCCGTCATTCGCATGAGAAAGAGACGGAGATATCGTGGACGTAGGTCGGGGTGCCTTGTAAGGATCCGACGGCGAGCAAGTAAACTGCCTCTTCCATCAATCCTATTAGCCAATGTTCAATCATTTGAGAATAAAATAGATGACCTGAGATTACGGTTATCCTACCAACGGGACATTAAAAACTGTAATATATTATGTTTCACAGAGTTGTGGCTGAACGACGACATGGACAACATACAGCTAGCAGGCTATACGCTACATCGGCAGGATAGAACGGCTGGGGCAAGGGGTGGCGGTCTGTGTATATTTGTAAACAACAGCTGGTGCACAAAATCAAATACTAAGGAAGTCTCAAGGTTTTGTTCGCCTGAGGTAGAGTATCTTATGATAAGCTGTAGACCACACTATTTACCAAGAGAGTTTTCATCTATATTTTTCATAGCTGTCTATTTACCACCACAAACCAATGCTGGCATTAAGATTGCACTGAATGAGCTGTATAAGGCAATAAGTGAACAGGAAAACGCTCATCCAGAGGCAGCGCTCCTAGTGGCCGGGGACTTTAATGAAGGGAAACTTAAATCAGTTCTACCTAATTTCTACCAGCATGTTAAATGTGCAACCAGAGGAAAAAAAAATCTAGACCACCTTTACTCCACACACAGATTCTTCAGATAGCATTGAGGAGTACACCACATCAGTCACTGGCTTCATCAATAAGTGCATCGATGACGTCGTCCCTACAGTGACCGTACGTACATACCCCAACCAGAAGCCATGGATTACAGGCAACATCCGCACTGAGCTAAAGGGTAGAGCTGCCACTTTCAAGGAGCGGGACTCTAACCCAGACGCTTATAAGAAATCCCGCTATGCCCTCCGACGAACCATCAAACAGGCAAAGAGTCAATACAGGACTAAGATTGAATCGTACTACACCGGCTCTGATGCTCGTCGGATGTGGCAGGGCTTGAAAACTATTACAGACTACAAAGGTAAGCACAGCCGCGAGCTGCCCAGTGACACAAGACTTCCAGACGAGCTAAACCACTTCTATGCTCGCTTTGAGGCAACTAACACTGAAGCATGCATGAGAGCACCTGCTGTTCCGGATGACTATGTGATCACGCTCTCCGTAGCCAATGTGAGTAAGACTTTTAAGCAGGTCAACATTCACAAGGCCGCAGGGCCAGACGGATTACCAGGACGTGTACTCCGAGCATGTGCTGACCAACTGGCAAGTGTCTTCACTGACATTTTGAACATGTCCCTGACTGAGTCTGTAATACCAACATGTTTCAAGCAGACCACCATAGTCCCCGTACCCAAGGACACTAAGATAACCTGCCTAAATGACTACCGACCCGTAGCACTGATGTCTGTAGCCATGAAGTGCTTTGAAAGGCTGGTCATGGCTCACATCAACACCATTATCCCAGAAACCCTAGACTCACTGCAATTTGCATACCGCCTCAACAGATCCACAGATGATGCAATCTCTATTGTACGCCACACTGCCCTTTCCCACCTGGACAAGAGGAACACCTACGTGAGAATGCTATTCATTGACTACAGCTCAGCATTCAACACCATAGTGCCCTCAAAGCTCATCACTAAGCTAAGGATCCTGGGACTAAACACCTCCCTCTGCAACTGGATCCAGGACTTCCTGACAGGCCGCCCCCAGGTGGTAAGGGTAGGTAACAACACATCTGCCACACTGATCCTCAACACGGGGGCCCCTCAGGGGTGCGTGCTCAGTCCCCTCCTGTACTCCCTGTTCACCCATGACTGCATGGCCAGGCACGACTCCAACACCATCATTAAGTTTGCCGACGACACAACAGTGGTAGGCCTGATCACCGACAACGATGAGACAGCCTATAGGGAGGAGGTCAGACTGGCCGTGTGGTGCCACGATAACAACCTCTCCCTCAACGTGACCAAGACAAAGGAGATGATTGTGGACTACAGGAAAAAAAAGAGGACTGAGCACACCCCCATTCTCATCGACGGGGCTGTAGTGGAACAGGTTGAGAGCTTCAAGTTCCTTGGTGTCCACATCACCAACGAACTATCATGGTCCAAACACACCAAGACAGTCGTGAAGAGGGCACGACAAAGCCTATTCCCCCTCAGGAGACTGAAAAGATTTGGCATGGGACCTCAGATCCTAATAAAATTATACAGCTGCACCATCGAGAGCATCCTGACTGGTTGCATCACCGCCTGGTATGGCAACTGCTCAGCCTCCGACCGCAAGGCATTACAGAGGGTAGTGCGTATGGCCCAGTACATCACTGGGGCCAAGCTTCCTGCCATCCAGGACCTCTATACCAGGTGGTGTCAGAGGAAGGCCCTCAAAATTGTCAAAGACTCCAGCCACCCTAGTCATAGACTGTTCTCTCTGCTACCGCATGGCAAGCGGTACCGGAGTGCCAAGTCTAGGTCCAAAAGGCTTCTCAACAGCTTCTACCCCCAAGCCATAAGACTCCTGAACAGCTATTCATGGCTACCCAGACTATTTGTACTGCCCCCCCCACCCCCACCCCCATCTTTTTACGCTGCTGCTACTCTGTTAATTATTTATGCATAGTCACTTTAACTCTACCCACATGTACATATTACCTCAACTACCTCAACTAGCCGGTGCACCCGCACATTGACTCTGCACTGGTACCCCCCTGTATATATAGCCTCCCTACTGTTATTTTACTTCTGCTCTTTTTTCTCAACACTTTTTTGTTGTTGTTTTATTTTACTTTTTTATTAAAAAATAAATGCATTGTTGGTTAAGGGCTGTAAGTAAGTATTTCACTGTAATGTCTACACCTGTTGTATTCGGCGCATGTGGCCAATACAATTTGATTTGATTTGATTTGATAATAGATACAACTTGGCTACATAGGCCCACAAACATTTACAATGAATAGCAAAATCACAATAATCACAAGAATTGCTTCAAATCAAAGTCTAAATTGAGACCGAAGGGAGCAAGGGTCTTTAAATTAAAGATCCAGGCAGCCTCTCGTTTTAACAATAAGTTGTCGAGGTCACCCCCTCTCCTAGGGAGGGTGACGTTCGATGCCGATATAACGTAGGGACGAAATCGAGTGGTTCGCTTCCTAAAAGTGGGCAGCGACTGGGTATGTCGAGTTTTTGATGTTCCGAGATTCGTACTTTTAATTCGCGCTTTGTTTTACCCACATAATGTTTATGTCGTGTATTAGGATTATGCCTTTGTTAAATGTACGACATTTACCACAAGGACAAGTTATAAGATAAATAACTGCCTTAACGGAGCACGTAATAACACCTTTGATTGAGATCTGTTTCCCTGTTTGGGGGTATTTAAAGGATCTACATTTGTAAGTGCCATTGCATTGAGCGCAGCCGTTACACTTGTAGTTTCCATCCCGTAGAGGCGCAAATAGACGTTGTGCAGGGATATTTAGGGGTGGTAAATCCGAGTTTACCAATTGATCTCTGAGGTTTCTGCCCCGCGAGAATACAACCAAGGGAGGTTCCGAAAACACTTTACCAATACTGTCATCGGACCTTAGAATGTGCCAATGTTTGTGAACGATTCCCTTAATTTGTTCAGAGCACTTTGAATGGCGTGTAGTTAGAACGCAAGAATGCTTCTTTTTGCGAGACTGTCCCTGAAAGAGGTTAAGTCTCGATTTGTTTTGAATTTTCTCAATGGCAGTATTAATCTGACTATTTTTGTACCCCCTCTCTTTGCGTCTCAGCCATATTTCTGTCGAAATCTGATTGTTTTTTACAAATTATTTTGATTCGACAGAATTGGCTGTACGGAAAACTGTTTTTCAAGGGAAGCGGGTGACAACTATCAGCCCTCAACAAACTGTTACGATCAGTAGGTTTCCTGTAAACATCAGTGTATAGAACATTATCCTCACACAAAATCAGAAGATCAAGGAAACTGATTTGACGTGTGTCAGATTAAATAGTAAATCTCAGGTGCTCAGAACAAGAGTTAAGAAATGAATGCCTGGAGCTGTTTTAAGTCACCCCTCCATAGAACAAAAATATCATCAATGTACCGTTTCCAAATAATAATGTTAGGCAAGAAAACATTTTTGAGAGGATTGAAAATGTACTGTTTCTCAATGTAACCCACATATACACATTAGCATAGTTAGGAGCCATAGGGGATCCCATAGCAGTACCCTTCGTCTGAATAAAGAAATAATTTAGAAACATGAAGTAGTTGTGTGTGAGTACTATTTCAGCCAGTGTTATAATGCATGCAATGGAAGGTAGTTCATTTGGGTCACGTTGCAGAAGAAAATGTTCCATGGCTTCAATACCGCCCTCGTGTGGAATATTCGTATATAACGACTCAACATCAAAAGTAACTAACAAGGTATTATCAGGGAGAGGATCAAGAGATTCAATAATAGAGATCATACTGCTGGTGTCCTTTACAAAGGAGGGGAGCTGTTCTGCGAGAGGTCTAATAAAAAAGTCAACAAAGGTCGATAAAGGGGCTGTTACTGCATCAATGCCCGCTACAATAGGGCGCCCTGGAGGTTTTGTAACATTCTTGTGTAATTTCGGCAAAGTATAGAAAGTGGCAATTTTAGGGTGTTGAATAGCCCAAAAAACGTGTTATTTTTTGGTGATTTGAGCAGAACTTAAATACCCATCTACATTTACATTTACATCATTTAGCAGACGCTCCTATCCAGAGCGACTTACATCTAGGACAGTAAAGATAGTGTTCTGAAATTGGGAAGTGGGGTCACTTCTGAGTTTCTTGTAAAAGGTGTTGTCAAGCAGTTGTCTGTGACACTCATTTACATAAACTGTCCTATCCATGAGTACAACCTAGAGTGTGCGGCTTTCCTTTTCTTCCTTTTCTTTCTCAACTGGATCTAATCTGCTCCATAGAACTCAGTACAGTAGCGTGGTAGGACAGTAGTTCCTCCGATGATGTCGCTATGGGGTCATCATCCTCCAAAGTCATTTATCAGGCTAAGCTTCACACCCCACCAGGGGCGATATTCTGCAGTGGTGGTTGCCGTGGTGACATGGTCCTGTGTTTATCTGTTGCCCTGTTGAGGACTGGGAGGAGAGACTAGGAGGGGAGGGGGCAGAATGTTACAGTGGCTAGTAGCCAGGGAATGATGGATGGAATCCAGAGAGAGGGAAAGGCGAGCCCAAAATAAACACACACACCGTGGGCTCAGTAGGACACAACACCAGATAAGGAAGCGATGGTCATTTTATGATAGGTTCCACTGGCACCATTGTGAACGTCAGACCAGCACAAGGATTAATAAGGGGAAGGGTGTGGTATTGGTTGATGCTGATGTAAAAATACAGTATATGAAACGTCTGAACAGCCAATCTGCCTGGCAGTGATGAGGTATAATGTACAGTATGTCAGAATAAACCAAAGTACGGAATTCAAAATCACAAATTATTTGGCTCAGGACATACAGTGAAGGAAATAAGTATTTGATCCCCTGCTGATTTTGTAGGTTTGCCCACTGACAAAGACTTGATCAGTCTATAATTTTAATGGTAGGTTTATTTGAACAGTGAGAGACAGAATAACAACAAAACAATCCAGAAAAACGTATGTCAAAAATGTTATAAATTGATTTGCATTTTAATGAGGGAAATAAGTATTTGACCCCTCTGCAAAACATGACTTAGTACTTGGTGGCAAAACCCTTGTTGGCAATCACAGAGGTCAGACGTTTCTTGTAGTTGGCCACCAGGTTTGCACACATCTCAGGAGGGATTTTGTCCCACTCCTCTTTGCAGATCTTCTCCAAGTCATTAAGGTTTCGAGGCTGACGTTTGGCAACTCGAACCTTCAGCTCCCTCCACAGATTTTCTATGGGATTAAGGTCTGGAGACTGGCTAGGCCACTCCAGGACCTTAATGTGCTTCTTCTTGAGCCACTCCTTTGTTGCCTTGGCCGTGTGTTTTGGGTCATTGTCATGATGGAATACCCATCCACGACCCATTTTCAATGCCCTGGCTGAGGGAAGGAGGTTCTCACCCAAGATTTGACAGTACATGGCCCCGTCCATCGTCCCTTTGATGCAGTGAAGTTGTCCTGTCCCCTTAGCAGAACCCCCCCTCCAAAGCATAATGTTTCCACCTCCATGTTTGACGGTGGGGATGGTGTTCTTGCGGTCATAGGCAGCATTCCTCCTCCTCCAAAGACGCCGAGTTGAGTTGATGCCAAAGAGCTCCATTTTGGTCTCATCTGACCACAGCACTTTCACCCAGTTCTCCTCTGAATCATTCAGATGTTCATTGGCAAACTTCAGACGGGCCTGTATATGTGCTTTCTTGAGCAGCGGGACCTTGAACGGGCGCTGCAGGATTTCAGTCCTTCACGGCGTAGTGTGTTACCAATTGTTTTCTTGGTGACTATGGTCCCAGCTGCCTTGAGCTCATTGACAAGATCCTCCCGTGTAATTCTGGGCTGATTCCTCACCGTTCTCATGATCATTGCAACTCCACGAGGTGAGATCTTGCATGGAGCCCCAGGCCGAGGGAGATTGACAGTTATTTTGTGTTTCTTCCATTTGCGAATAATCGTACCAACTGTTGTCACCTTCTCACCAAGCTGCTTGGCGATGGTCTTGTAGCCCATTCCAGCCTTGTGTAGGTCTACAATCTTGTCCCTGACATCCTTGGAGAGCTCTTTGGTCTTGGCCATGGTGGAGAGTTTGTAATCTGATTGATTGCTTCTGTGGAAAGGTGTCTTTTATACAGGTAACAAACTGAGATTAGGAGCACTCCCTTTAAGAGTGTGCTCCTAATCTCAGCTCGTTATCTGTATAAAAGACACCTGGGAGCCAGAAATCTTTCTGATTGAGAGGGGGTCAAATACTTATTTCCCTCATTAAAATGCAAATCAATTTATAACATTTTTGACATGCGTTTTTCTGGATTTTTTGTTGTTGTTATTCTGTCTCTCACTGTTCAAATAAACCTACCATTAAAATTATAGACTGATAATTTCTTTGTCAGTGGGCAAACGTACAAAATCAGCAGGGGATCAAAAACTTTTTTTCCCTCACTGTATGTTGCAGGCTTGAACATCACATTATCCTGTTTAACAGTGTACACTGCTCCAGTCCCCCCGCATCATGAAAAGCCTTGGTTTTGCATTAGTTGTGATCCCGAGCCTCTTGTTTGATTTATGATTAAACAAATAGATAGTGTCCGGGGATTATTGTCTTGATGATAACAAGGGAAGAAAGGAAAGTGGCACTAATTGAGGAGGTGGAGGAGGAGGAGGGCTAGATGCTCTGGGAGTACACCTACACAGGAAGGAACAAATGATAAACAATTATTTCATATGAGGTAACAGCAGGGAGGAGAGGAGGTAGGAGAGGAAAATGATTACAGCTTTAATGAGATGTGAAGATTAAGAAACATTACAAACCTGCTCCCATGTGTCACAATGATGCAAAACTCCATCTTTAACCTTACTACTGGGATGGGTTGCTATGGCCTTGTTAAATCATTGTTTTTACATCGGCAGTTCCTGATGGATCACTCTGCTGTTTAATAGAATTGGTTGAATAAGGCGATACAGATCTGTTCCATCGTAATGCCTTAAGTTATGCACAACTCTGTCCACATGCCAAACTCATCTAACGGACGGATAATCTCCCTCAGGAATCGATAAGCAGTGTGATTACGTAAAACATTGCAAAGTAGACAGGGAAAGGGGAAAGAGTGGAGATGAGAGTTTTATTTTTAGGCAGAGGAGGAGAAAGGGAGAATTTCTCCAGAGAAAAAGCTATCCAAACACACAAACCAAACATACCTCACACACACTTCATAAAACCACATCAGAGATGAGCACACCAACCCTCAGTGTCATAACAGAGCTCACAGACTCAGTTGTGATTGTTTCACTCCCTGCTTACAAGCCGACCTATCCCCATTCCCCACCATGCTCTCAGTGAGAGATCACACACACACAGCAGGGGAGAGGGGAAGGTGACTCAGCGCAGACACTCAGGACTGGGCCAGTTTTCCAACATTAAATCTGGACAGTGTGTACAGAGAGATATATTGTTGAGAGAGACAGGGTGAAAGAGTTCAGAGAGAGAGAGAGAGAGAGAGAGAGAGAGAGAGAGAGAGAGAGAGAGAGAGAGAGAGAGAGAGAGAGAGAGAGAGAGAGAGAGAGAGAGAGAGAGAGAGAGAGAGAGAGAGAGAGAGAGAGAGAGAGAGAGAGAGAGAGAGAGTAAAAAAACAAAAAGCAAGAGACACTTGAAGAGATAAGTGATACTATATAATTTTTCAGAATGAGTGAAAGTCAAATCAAATACAGTTTTGTAAGTCACATGGTAACACAATGAATAGTAACATGAGGGATAAAATAAACTACACAAGAATGGAGCTATATAGAGGGAGTACCAGTACTAGATCAACGAGGTAATTGAGGTAGCTAGATGAGTGTCGGTGTAGTGTTTGCGTGCGTGAGTGTATATATAGTCTTGTGAGTGTGCGTAGAGTCAGTGCAAGATAGGGTTATGTGTGATGTGAGCAGTGCTATGATGGGGCAGGGCGGGCCAGTGACAACAAAGACATAGCTATATCTATGGGATGCAGGGTCAGAGGGGTATGCTAGGATTAGCATAGGGCATTAGGAAGGATAACATTCTCTACATATTCCTGGTCTCCCTCAGTGGATATCCGATAATACAACAACATTTCTCTAATGTTGTGAAAACATCATCACTGGGACGATGAGTGAGTGGCAGCTGTCAGAGAAGCATAGGTGTCAATTGATGTTTTGGACAGATGGGTTGTGTGTGAGTATTTGTGAATCTCAGTGTGAAGTACTGGTTTTATGAACAGTCAATGCCATATCTGATGTAGCGTACTCGTGCAGGCTGCTATAACTTTGCAGTTATTTTGGTTATGCTAGAAACTAGTATCAGGGTCTTCTTATGGTGCTGTAGCACAGACTTTCCATGTGTACCCTAGAATGAATGACTATGGTACTTTAAATAAAGTCTGCCTGAAACCTCTGTTTGTATGTGAACCAGCAGACTGTGACTGATGTAACATTTAAGAGTGAGATGCTTTAGTCAGATTGAAACTCACATATGTGATAACCACATCAAAGGGTTAGGTTATGTAATACGCTTACTGAGATGAGCTGTAAAGAAGGAGGCCTACCAGTGACATTGACGTGTGAAAGGCTGTAGGTATCCATCCATACACTCACTAATACCGCCTATTAGGGAGAAATAGAGAGAGAGAGAGAGAGAGAGAGAGAGAGAGAGAGAGAGAGAGAGAGAGAGAGAGAGAGAGAGAGAGAGAGAGAGAGAGAGAGAGAGAGAGAGAGAGAGAGAGAGAGAGAGAGAGAGAGAGAGAGAGAGAGAGAGAAGTGGACACCTGATGACACCTTGGAACAACATGCCGGCTGCACTTGCTAGTTTTAATAAGGCAAATGGCCATTGATCAACCCTCCAATATAGGCATTGACATGACTGAGTGGATTTGAATGACTGAGTGTGTGTGTATGCATGAGCTACACCAGAAGAAAATATATCACAGTTATCACAATGATTCAGCGAGGTAGGAGTGGGCAGTAAAGTAGTTTACCAATAGCAGGAAATGCTTTTGCGTCTAGTTGGCTCAGTATGCTAGTTTCATTATGAGACACCATACAAACCTGTATGACATACTCTTTAAGTCTTTCACAAGCTGTTTGTGATTACTTATTCTGTGTACTGAACACGTATCAAGTAGTTTGGCTGAACAGTTCTTCATTGTCTGTGCTGATTTAGGAGTCTTGGTCAGTTTTTATTGTAAGACCACTAGATGGGGCTGGCCACCAGTAGCAGTCATGTTTTATATATTTTTTTATGCCACTGATAAATGTAAAGTTACGTGTCTGAGGCAAGCCATGAAGATTAATAATTTATCATACACATAAATGTCCAATTTCATTTCCATCTCAAAGCCCACATTCATATGAATTGATATTCATTATTTTTCTCTGCCTCAGGCTTTTACATGACACTTCAATATAACCACTATAATCATGCAGTCAATTTGAAAATGTGTGTATATATTGGACAAATCACATTCTGTGAACACATTGAATGAACACATTAGAATAGGAACATCTTATCTCACTCACAGAGTACTGATATGTAATGAGGTAGATTTAATACTGTCTTTTTAAACTTATGCTTGAAAACGAATAAAATATAAATAATAAAACAGAATAAAAAAGATGTAATACTGTCCGAGTCTATCTATCAGCTGGCTGAAAAACAGGATCTGCTGCTGTTTCTATTACCCTAACTGGAGCCTTAAACATAAACTTTCATACTTATTTTGTATGTTTACTCTTCCTGTTGTCTAACCTCATCCACTCTCTCCTTTGTGTCTTCACAGGACGAGAATAAGGCCGCTAAAGCCTCGCTAAAGTCGTCCAAGGCGGCAGAGAATGTAGTTAAGGGCTGCTCTGTGGAAGGGGGGCTGGAGCAGATCCCTGAGGAGGGGGGTGAGGTGGCGCACACTGGCCTCAACTCAGACGAGGAGGTGGAGATTGAGGAGATCATCGAAGAGTCCCGGGCGGAGAAAATCAAACGCACCAGCAAGGCACGCGTGGACAACATCAAGAAGGTCTTCTCCAAAGAGCAGAGGGAGAAGAGAGTGCAGAAGACCAAGGAAAACCTAGAAAAGACCAAGCAGAAGACCAAGGATAACCTGGAGAAGACCCGGCAGAAGACCCACGACAAGCTGGAGAAGACCAAGCATAGCCTGGAGAAGAAGATGGGCAAGCTGGGCAACAAGATGACCCCCAACATGGAGCGGAAGGAGAAGTTGAAGGGCTCCAAGGAGATGTTGAAGAAGTCTCTGACTCCCGACCACACCGTCTACGCCCGTTCCATGACAACCGTGTACCGCGTGCCTCCTTTCACCTTCCACGTGAAGAAGTTCCGGGATGGAGAGGTGGAAGTGGTGCACACAGAGGGCACAGAGATGGTGGAGGTGGCCGAGAATGAGGCCCTGCAGGCAGGAGAGGGAGACGTGGAGGTGGAGGAGCTGGTGAGAGTAGTAGACACCCCAGAGATGGCTGCTGTCCTGGAGTTGGATGAAGAGGAGGGGGAGCTGGTGAGAGTAGACACCCCAGAGATGGCAGCTTTCCTGGAGGTGGCTGAGGACCAGGTGGCAGAGCATCTGATCAGGCTGGAGAGTAAGCTCCCTGTGGTGAAGACAAACATGAAGACAACCAGCAAATAACTCTGTCTACAGGGCCCAGCAGGAATGAAAAAATGAAACGATAGAGGGATGAGGAGACAAAGGAGAAGAGAGAGGAGGAGAGTAAGGAAGAGGAGAGAGAGATACTAAGTGTTTACGACAGTGACACACCATGCACGATAAGGGCTGTCTGGACAATGTTCACAATCTACTCATCTTATAATAATAATATAATATGCCATTTAGCAGACACTTTTATCCAATGTGACTTACAGTCATGCG
Source organism: Coregonus clupeaformis (assembly GCF_020615455.1). Taxonomy (NCBI): domain Eukaryota; kingdom Metazoa; phylum Chordata; class Actinopteri; order Salmoniformes; family Salmonidae; genus Coregonus; species Coregonus clupeaformis. Next base: position 52,813,798 of record NC_059221.1, on the reverse strand, counting down.
TGCATACATACCATCATGCGTGCATACATACAGTCATGCATGCATACATACAGTCATGCGTGCATACATACAATCATGCATGCATACATACAGTCATGCGTGCATACATACAGTCATGCGTGCATACATACAATCATGCGTGTCTACATACATCTTGTTTGATTTCATTTTTTTCTTACCCAACAGGGATGACTTTCAATGTAGTATTTGCTGTTCTAGACAAAAAAGTTGTAAAACCCAGCCCTGAATTTTTTTCTTACTCACATATTTTCTTGGCTTTTAGTTGGTGATTGACTCTGTTACCAATTACCACAATGAATATCCTACGTGGTCTAGTCTGGGATATTGCTTGTTGATATCGTTTCGTTAATTTTTTTGTTTTTGAAATAGAATGACCACAATGCTAAGGTAATAAATAGTCTTTGCTATTGTGATTTGATGTACAATAATTTATACGTAGGATATACAGTACATAGCAGTGTATATGGAAATAGGACCCACTGGGCACAGACGTCACTTCAACGTCTATTCCACGTTGGTTCAACGTCATTTCATTGAAAAGACGTGGAAACAATGTTGATTCAACCAGTGTGTGCCTAGTGGGGGTGGTGTTTTGAGATTTTTTGATTTGATGGTCGGTGGTCATGTGATGTGCATGTCAGAGAAATGACGTTTTGACAAATGAAGAGTAAGTGCACATACTGTAAACACATAAAGATGGTTTCAACATGGATGGAGAGAGACACAGGGAACCGTCTTTTCCTTGACTGAAGAGTTTACAGATCGGTTAAACAAATGCTCACAGCCATTTTGAGCAGCCAGCTTTCTACTGTAAGTGTGGGCATACAAGCTCTGTCAACATGTCAAGGTTTTTAAAGGACGAGATATAAGATAGATAAGTTAATGATAAAGATTAAGATTGTTTTCACTTTTCTTAAAGGAGCACTATGTAGCTTTTATTTCTGATGAACAGTGTGGCCCTAATGGTTGATTGTTTTCATTATGGAGGACTGAGAGGGAGGGTCACGGCAAATGCAATATTAAAAAAGAAGAGGAACAGACTCACTGATTGGCATAAATATAACTACTTTTGTGTGTGTGTGTTATGTTTCAGCCATGATTTTGAGCAATCAGGAAGAAAACTAGTGTACCTTTAAATAATGTCATGGGGTGGATGGATGCCAGAAGTGTAAAGAAATCCTTCTCTTTAATTATTTCGAAAGTTTTTCACACAAATAAATGGATTGCAACAGATCCTTGAAAAGTGTTTTAGTAGCCAACAAAAAAATGGTTTTGTTGTTTTGAAATGGAGACCGCGAAGGATGAAGGATTAGTGATGACTTGAATGAGATCTGAATTTAGATGCATAGTTACCTTTTAAAATAATGTTTCATCAAGTTTCTAAGTTGTACTATATTGTGATATCTGGAAAATAGTTATCTTTCTGAGTTGAGAGTTTTTAGTTACCAGTGTAACCACCAAACTACCTGGCTGTTACTAGGGCTGGTCACTGATGATAGGAGAATGACATTTTGAACCGTCTTTTAATCAAAGGTTCCTAGTGCCATCGTTCTGTAGAAGTTAACTTTTTTCACCGTTTTTTCTCTCACTTGTGCTTACATGATAATGTTCATAAAAATAAAAAAAACATTTTTAATTGTACTGACACACATTTTACAAATGTATGCATGCATGCTCAGAGTGCTACAAGAATCATACCTGTACTGTACATATATGCTATAATAAGCACACACATAACTGTGTTAAACTGCCACATTACAGTTACTCCAGGGGCTTCTCTCCTGGAAGAGGAGTCTTGATTATTGAATCTATCACCATGGTCACAGCTATTGACAGGATATATCCAGCACTTCCCCTGGACTGCAAAGGGTGCTGTAATTGTGGGGAGTAAAAGGAGAGAATCTTGTAGGAACCCCTCCAGCGTATGTCAATGTGCCAGGTGACAGTTTAATGAAAGTCTATAGTGACATATGGAAATGTAAGCGCTATCCAATTTTGTTGGTGCCGGCAGCAAATTGCAAGGGATTGTGAATGACATGGCAGTGTTACAAAGGTGAACTAAAAAAATACATGTCCGTTCCTGGACCTCAGTCTCTGTCTATTTGAATTACTTGTCCGTTTGTTTGTGCTTGTGTGGTCTGGCAAGGGTCTGCTATAGGGAGGCGATGGTGATTAGAATAGATTATTTGAGTTTGACATGAAGTGAGACCAGTAAATGCAATACAAGCTAAAAGCTGTTGTCTCGTGTTCTTTCTCTACCTATAAGACATGCCTCTGGAAAACAAAGTAGTGAGACTATGTACAGAAGGACTGAAAGCACACATGGCCTGGATGGAAGACAGTGCTACAGAAAGAAGGCTTTTCTATGTGTCTCCATAGCCCTCTGTGTCTGACCGACCTTGATGAACGAACCGGGGTAGGGAGGGGTGGTCTCTGTGGAACACCATTAGGATAATCAATGAGGCAGGAATCTGATTAAGGAGAGTGCTTTCTCTGAGGAGAGTGATTGAAAGAGACAACACAGAGAGAGGACATTGTGTGTGTGTGTGTGTGTGTGTGTGTGTGTGTGTGTGTGTGTGTGTGTGTGTGTGTGTGTGTGTGTGTGTGTGTGTGTGTGTGTGTGTGTGTGTGGATAGAGAGAGACAGACAGACAGAGAGTGAGAGAGAGTGGGGGCATGTGGAGGAGTGTAGGGAGAGGTCAGTGCAGAGAGAAGGAGAGATGATGCAGTCAAAAAGCAACCAAAGATATTCCTCCAAAAATCAGCAGGTCTTTGTGCAGTTCATATTTTGTTTTTACTTTATTTTTTTACAAGGCTGAAATGTATTCTCATTACATAAATGCCAAGGCCAATACTGAACACACAGATACATTAAAGATTGACCAAGTTTTTGTCAAACACAAGCTAAGTTTACCACCATCTATAAACACCCGTCATCTCCCCCTATTAGCCGAGGAGATTAATAGCATTTCCTGCCTTCTTCAGGAGAGAGTGGAGACACGAACAGTGACTGCTCATCTTTCAACTGTTTAATTTATTTGCATGTAGTGTAGTCTCACAGCATTGTCAGTCCATATGCAGTTCTGTGTAAAATTATCAGACAAACTACTGCAGGATACCAGGGTTGGGGCCAATTCCATTTAAATTCAGAAAGTAAACCAAATTACAATTCCAAATTTTCCTAATTGAAAAGCATTTAAGGTAATTGGAATTTCAGTGTACTTCATGAATTGTCTGTAATTGAAATGGAATTGACCCCAACCCTGCAGGATACTGTACTTATCCTGATTACAAGAATAGAGAATGTAGCACTGCCATTTTCAACTGAACTGAGATGATAATATCTCCCTATTCTTGTCAGATCAAATAATTAAGCTTGATTTTTCTGTTGAATTAAATGACTTTTTGTCTAACCACTTATATATCAATAAAAGCTATCTGATTTACACCAGACTTCACCACTATGATTATTGAATGTGTCAAAGTTCAAACCAATGCTATGTAAGTGCAGCCTATACAGCTGTATTCTTGTGATGAGGTGATGTTGAAGGAGTCAGGCGCAGGAGGGTAAATCACAGAATAACAAGCTTTATTCCGCAAATACATAGTTATGCAGTAATGAGTCAAAAAACACTCCAGTGCTCAAAACAGGCATACTGGAAAATACAAGGCACACAGGGAAATATCCCGACGATACAAAATACACGGCGCTCCACCGAGCTTCACTATTCTCCACAATAAACAATCACACACAAAGACAAGGGGGCAGAGGGAACACTTATACAGGTACTGATGAGGGGATATGAACCAGGTGTGTGTAATAAACAAGACAAAACAAATGGAATGATGAGATGAGGAGCGGCAGTTGATAGAAGGCCGGTGACGACGAACGCCGAAGCCTGCCCCGAACAAGGAGAGGAGGCAGCCTCGGAGGAAGTCGTGACAATTATTGACCATTACTACACTCCTATTAGTCACCCGGGGTAAACAGAGGCCAGTCATTTTCTTTGAATGAATTTGCATTCTAATGAAGAAAACGACATGTTCCCTTTTCCTTGAAAACCATTCAAACCTACACATGGTAAATCATTATCTTGCTCCATAAGCTGATGTTAGTCCATGATAAGCACTGACTAATGATGCAAAACATCATAAAGTAAAGAGAAGAGTACTTTAGCTATTGGTCATTGGGGATAGAGATTTGTGTCATGCTGCTTCAAAGTGTGAGTGAGTTTGTAATGAAAGTAAACATTGTCAACCGTGTTTCTTTGCCTCCGTAGATGACAACAAACAACGGAAAATCTGGGAGTGGCAGAGGATCCAGAGTTCTAGCAACTGTAAAAGTAACTCCATTGAGCATGCGTTTTAGTGTAGGCTTGGTCCTAATCTCAGGAAACCAGTCATATTAATTTGGTTTTCACAGCATGTGGCCTGACCTGCTATGATTCTGATAACCTCAGTTAAGTGTTTACTCTGGTTATGTCCCTGCTGAAAAGGGACACTTAAATTATGCTATTAGTCTCACTATGTACTATAATGACCTAGGCCCATAAGGTTAGCTACCTGAGAGATGACCACACTCAAATTGATGGGCAATGCCTTACAAGAAAAATTTGAAAGTTTAGGAGCATAGAACCCTGTAATTCTTAGGTCCCATGAAACCAAGTAAACATATTGATCAAATATTTAATTATTGATGATCTGTTTGTGCTATAGCCTACATAGATGATGATGAAGAAGAAGAAGAAGAAGAAGAAGAAGACTAGACCATATCACCAAATTTTTCTCACTGTAATAATTAATATGTTATATTTCAAATACTATAATAACACTGTTTTCAAGCCTTGATTAGAATATTTGTCGATGCCGCATATAATATTGATTTGGGCAAGACAGAAAATCAACGATATTCAAGTCTTGTTATTAAACTTGTGATGACGTAGCGACTGCCAGTAATTCAGATGACTTCCAGTTTAGCTGTTCCATTGGGCTATTTATTCTCCCACTGCAAGGCCATGTTTGTAAAATAAATTTTCCGTAAAAACGGAGGGAGTGTGTTATATAAGGAACAGCCTCCGTGCCGAGGCAATGAACACTACACCCACAACCTCCCTTTAGCTTTAGTCCCGCCTTCGTGCAATAACCTACACAAAGATTGGACGAAATTGTGTTCTCGTCTGCTGTTGCATCCTAGTCATGTCAATCAACACTTTCTTGATGTTTGTCTGCTTTCGGGGGTGGAATTGGAAAACTTAAGGTATGTGTGTACAGTACTGCAATATTGAAGTAGGCTGACGTTACTCTATTTGCGATTGTTAGAAATACAGTTTGGTTGAAAGTTTTCTCGGTTTTCCTGTACAATAAGACATTTCGTTCTGGTGGTTTCATGCTGGTGGCTGGCTACGATTTGACGGGCTCATTTTTCTGACACACTTTCCCGAGGACAGTAGGGTAAGTAGGCGGTCGTAGACCGCTCTGCTTTGTATTATTTATACATCAAATTGTGGTTGGGCAGTGAGAATAATGTTATAAGAATGTGTTACACAACACAAAGTTACGCGTGTGTGGTGTGCGAGTAACATCAATGTATCAACAGATTGAGGATACACTGCCATTCGGTGAATCTCACTCGACACAAAGTAACTGGAACTCCGTCCTCCATGTTAATACATAAATCGCTAAAAGTTTAATCACACTGTTTCGCAAGTAGATTAGGCCTACCAATCGTTGCAGCTGTTGTTGGTTCTATGTTTGATTTCAAAGGATAGCATACGCCGACAGTTTATGCTTAATTCTTGTGATGATGTGCTGGCCATTTCTTCAAGGATGATCTTGCACATTTTATGAGGTTGCAAGTGCAACCATGTTGGGATGCTGACTTCGGTCAAATCCACATCCAGTGATGCAGGTTGTGATGACCACTTTCATGTGGGCATGTCACGGCCATTTGATCCATCAAAAGGTGCTTGGAAAGGTCATCACGTCAACCATGCATGCCTCCAGGTTTGCAACAACCAGACTACAGTTTCCTACAGTTTGAGGGATTACAAACACACACAACCAGTGGCGTGTATTTATTGATGCCAAGGGAAGCCAGGCTTCCCCCAAAAAGTGACCAATAAAAAAACATAAAATAATGTATCTTTCGTCTCTCTGTGTATCATCATTTTCCTACATTCAGCCTCTTGTGAATTGAATATCACAGGAAGAAAGCATCAGAGCGAGCGAAACAGCGCCCCTTTGACGTCTCTCTATGTGTAGGCTATCTATCTTATCATGTCTGGTCCAAACGAGGATGACATTGTTGCCGCCCGTAGCATTTAAGGAAAGGGAAGCCAGCGAGCATCTGGCCTCCCTTGACAAAAAAAGTATAAAATATTTACTAATCAGCTCAACTGGGCTCCCTAGTGGCGCAGCGGTCTAAGGCACTGCATCTCAGTGCTTGAGGCGTCACTACAGACCCCCTGGTTCAATTCCAGGCTGTATCACAACTGGCCGTGATTGGGAGTCCCATAGGGCAGCGCACAATTGGCCCAGCGTTGTCCGGGTTTGGCAGGTGTAGGCCGTCATTGTAAATAAGAATTTGTTCTTAACTGACTTGCCTAGTTAAATAAAGGTTAAATAAAATAAATACAAATAAACTGTGAATGGTCCTGGCGCACCAAAAAAGTGTCAAGGGAAGCCAGCTTGGATTTGGCATCACTGCTATCAAATCCCATTGAGAGCAAAAGTCATTGACAGAAACACTTTAATTGTAGCATCTCATTGGATTGTTGTCCTCCGGCGGCTAGCTAGCCTAAATTAGCCATGGATGGAGATAGGGATTTGGACTTGTGGTTTTACTTAATTCTCTGTACTGGCCAATGATTATAATGGTGATTCTGATCCAACCATTAATTCATACATTGTTGTGCCCCTGGCCTGAGAGGATGGAAGTTCAATATGTAGCTAGATGTAGAAGGCTAATGTTAACTAGCAAACGTTGCCCATGAATGGAAGTATGACAGTGATAGACTGTTTAGTCAACATGAAAGAGTGAAGGATGGCATTGGTGTTTCTCTACAAGTAGGGTGAGTCAACATGTTTTTCTACTTGCACGAAGGCATACACACAGAAATCAGAACCATGGACAGCCACATCATATTTAGCTTACGTTGATTGGACTAAATTGTTTTTGGTATCTTTTAGTTGTCACTGTATTAGACTAAGCGAGGTGATTTGAATATGTTGAAGTTGAAATGGTGCTGGAATAGTGGAGGAAGCTCCTGTTTTTTTGCGACTTGCGGTTACTCTGTGCTTTTAAATCAATAGTTGTTTAGTGGTCAGAAAATGTCGGAAACATTAACTTGCTTAACCATGCTGTAGGTCATGTTACTGTACATGCAATATGCTTTGTGGACTTCATTGGACAGAGGTAGCTATCTGGTTTTGTGATAAAAACAAAGGTGTGGTTACATTTATTCTGCCACTGTGTCTTCTTATTGTCTCAGCCTTTAGGCCTATATATCATGGTGTGAAGGCATATGAATTAACAGGTTATAGAGCAAACAACGCAATTATCACCACAGGTTGTAATATGGCATTTTTTGTCCCTGGCTTGGCTTCCCCAGTTATTTAACCACACACTGCTACTGCACACAACACACACACTGTTCTCATGATGTCATTGCTCACAGAATGGGGGGAATCGTCTTTTAGGTTCAGCTGTCACCAGACTTCTGTTTGACCCCCCACCCCTTAAAATCATCTGGAGACATTAATTTCCCTTCCTTCAGCTCTAATGAATTTAGTCAATAGGCCTCTTTTTGCTTGATGCTGGCCTCTTTTTGCTTGATGATTGGTAGCAGCACATGTAAGATAACCCATGTGGCAAATAGGATATAGTAAAACTGCAAGGTTGTCACTGAAATGCACCAGGAAATACTTACCGGAATAAAGTAATACATTTTCCTGGAATCTCTTCCTCAAATAATGTTTCCATTGTCCAATGTCCTCGTTTCAGCTTTTGAGGTGCTTTTATGATCACAATCCACGTACACATTACACCTGAGAGCCTATGAAGGATGACATTCATGTGTTTTTCTCTTGGGGGTTTTCCTGAGTATTATATATCTAAATATCTTTTATTTTTATTTTTTATTGGTGTTTTTTTTTTTTTTACCTGGGCCCAGTTTATCTAAACATTTAATCCAGATAAAAATTATCCTGTGTTGTCAAATTTCCCCATTCAAATTTGTTCCCTGTTTAGAAAGACACAGAAAGACAATATTTCAACCACATGTTATGGGATCATATAACATGATCTTTGTTGTAGCATATGATGTGGTGATAGAGATTTGCTTCCATTTTGTCTTAAAACTACATCCAGAAATGAGGACGGACTTCATCTAAAGGGGGAGCAGAATGTAACACCACACAGGATCATTTTGGTCTGGATTAAATGTTTTGGAAAAACTGGACCCTGGTGACTAAAAGAGAAGCAACTGCTTACCGCATTGAGTGAGACTTTGATACTGTAGTGATGTGTATTGAAGGGGTGTAGAAATGTGTGATACCTACTCCCTGTCTGACTTAGAGAAACATGGGGTTTAACAGTTCACTGCACAAAAATACTGTACAGTACACCACGCTCTTTTAGACAAATGTATAAACAATGTTTTTTATTATGTAGCCTACCCATAGTGGCTGCAGAGAGACACTAGTGATTAAATGAGTGCTGACTTGCTGCGGTATGGGCTGTTTCCTGTTCTTGAGGCCTACAGTTCTTGCAACACAGGCGCAGTGAAAGTCAGTTCATGTTGATTTGCTCCTGTAGGCCAAGGCCTGCCCTGAGGAGTAGAGAGCCCCAGGCCTGTCTGGTGTTGTGCCACTGTTCACACAGCTGTGTTAATAACCCTGGTGGAGTTCAGTGTCTCTGTGGCTCTCTGTTGTCTGCCTGTGCATTCCATCCCACTCTGTAATGGGAATGATGGGACAAGTGCTGCTCAGACAAAGCCCTGCTCTTTTCAGAACTATAGCGAAGCCAGCAATCTTTATAGGCACTGGTAATGCCCACTTTGAATATGAGCTGAATCTAGTGGTGTTGCCATAGGTTCGTTTTAATTCTCTGGGTGTGACTGAGTGAATAATAAAGAGGATTTCGACTCCCACCATCTTGGATTGTTCTGAAATCATTTCTGTAGTTAGTAAAAGGTACGATTAGCATTTCTAAAACATAATTTTGTTGAAATATAATTTGATCTCTGAGAAATTAAGCTAATTGATTGCACCCAAATTGGCTACTTTTACATTTATAGGATTCAGATAAAAGTAAATAAATATAGTACCCAACATCCGATTTGGATCAAACTTCTTCCTACCAATGAGTAAGACATGAGAAATTCCCCCAAAATGGACAAAAGCTACCCATGGATGGAGGGTCGGGTTGTACAAGGAAGTTTCTGCCTTTTAGTTTTTCATCTATTATCTTGTCATCTATATTTTATGGGTTTTGACTGGGTTGTCATCTGTTGCCAAAGAGTTGTCTGTTTTGAGGTACTGTAAATTACAAGCATAGCTGTTGATTAACTAACATGGGATCCATTTAAGCCCACACACTTTGTATGACTTGAGAAACTCCAGTAAGAGGAAGTTGAAAGAAAATAACAAGTAATTGAATTGGAAGGTGACAGTTTGAGTTTTGACACATGATGATGAGTCAGCTCAGCTGCTCTGTGTTGTGGTTTGATACTAGTTTTTGTACGCAGCACAATCTCACACCAGGAGTGTATTCATAATGTCTTGCAATGGAACCATTTACCGTTTAAGAACCAAATGGGGGCAAACCGACCCAAACGGGAGGGAACTACCTGAATCTGTTCAATAGAAACTCATTTTTTGTTGCAAAAACATTTTCTGTTTAAACGGTTTCTGTTGCAAAACGTTTTGCAGCAGAATCAGCGTAATGAATACACCCCATGCAGGGTAGTGAAAGAGGAGCGAGGAAAGGAGAGGTGACATGATGATGTCTAACATGTGAAATGAGTATGGGTTCCCTTTAAACTTTCCTATCTTTCCTTTTCTCAAATAAACTTGTAATGGACCCTTACAGCAGGGTTTAGTACAGCGCTGGGACGACATGTCACTCTAGCCTAAGCTCTCTCGAAATGAGCATCTGAACAAGCCCTGCAGCAGGTATTCAACCAACATTAATATGTTACTCCATAATCAATAAATCTCAATAGTTGAAACATCAATGGCCAATACATAATATATTTTAACACATCAGGACATATTTATCACACACAGTCAACGAATAGCGATATTAGGAAATCGCCCCTCAACATAGAACATACTAATTACTGAGCATGCACACCTGCTGGGTATACAGTTGAAGTCGGAGGTTTACATACACCTTAGCCAAATACATTTAAACTCAGTTTTTCACAATTCCTGACATTTAATCCTAGTAAAAATTACCTGTCTTAGGTCAGTTAGGATCGCCACTTTATTTTAAGAATGTGAAATGTCAGAATAATAGCAGAGAGAATGATTTATTTCAGCTTTTATTTCTTTCATCACATTCCCAGTGGGTCAGAAGTTTACATACACTCAATTAGTATTTGGTAGCATTGCCTTTAAATTGTTTAACTTGGGTCAAACGTTTCGAGTAGCCTTCCACAAGCTTCCCACAATAAGTTGGGTGAATTTTGGCCCATTCCTCCTGACAGAGCTGGTGTAACTGAGTCAGGTTTGTAGGCCTCCTTGCTCGCACAGGCTTTTTCAGTTCTGCCCACAAATGTTCTACAGGATTGAGGTCAGGGCTTTGTGATGGCCACTCCAATACCTTGATTTTTTTTTTGCTTAAGCCATTTTGACACAATTTTGGAAGTATGCTTGGGGTTATTGTCCATTTGGAAGACCCATTTGCGACCAAGCTTTAACTTCCTGACTGATGTCTTGAGATGTTGCTTCAATATATCCACATAATTTTCCTTCCTCATGATGCCATCTATTTTGTGAAGTGCACCAGTCCCTCCTGCAGCAAAGCACCCCCACAGCATGATACTGCCACCCCCGTGCTTCACGGTTGGGATGGTGTTCTTCGGCTTGCAAACCGCCCCCTTTTTCCTCCAAACATAACGATGGTCATTATGGCCAAACAGTTCTATTTTTGTTTCATCAGACCAGAAGACATTTCTCCAAAAAGTACGATCTTTGTCCCCATGTGCAGTTGTAAACCGTAGTCTGGCTTTTTTATGGTGGTTTTGGAGCAGTGGCTTCTTCCTTGCTGAGCGGCCTTTCAGGTTATGTCGATATAGGACTCGTTTTACTGTGGATATAGATACTTTTGTACCTGTTCCCTCCAGCATCTTCACAGGGTCCTTTGCTGTTGTTTTGGGATTGATTTGCACTTTTCGCACCAAAGTACGTTCATCTCTAGGAGTCAGAACGCGTCTCCTTCCTGAGCGGTATGATGGCTGCATGGTTCCATGGTGTTTATACTTGCATACTATTGTTTGTAGAGATGAACGTGATACCTTCAGGCGTTTGGAAATTGCTCCCAAGGATGAACCAGACTTGTGGAGTCTACAATTTTTTTTCTGAGGTCTTGGCTCATTTATTTTGATTTTCCCATGATGTCAAGCAAAGAGGCACTGAGTTTGAAGGTAGGCCTTGAAATACATCCACAGGTACACCTCCAATTGACTCAAATGATGTCAATTAGCCTATCAGAAGCTTCTAAAGCCATGACATCATTTTCTGGAATTTTCCAAGCTGTTTAAAGGGCTGTCAACTTAGTTTATGTAAACTTCTGACCTACTGGAATTGTGATACAGTGAATTATAAGTGAAATAATCTGTCTGTAAACAATTGTTGGAAAATTACTTGTCATGCACAAAGTAGATGTCCTAACTGACTTGCCAAAACTATAGTTTGTTAACAAGAAATTTGTGGAGTGGTTGAAAAACAAGTTTTAATGACTCCAACCTAAGTGTATGTAAACTTCCGACTTCAAATGTATATGCAGACGTGACCGACCTGCGCAATTACATACTTATTTAATTTATTTAATATACAAAGTTGTGCAACACCCAATGCTCCTGTGTGAAAAAGTAATTGCCCCCTTACAATCAGTAACTGGTTGTGCCACCTTTAGCTGCAATGACTCCAACCAAACACTTCCTGTAGTTGTTGATGAGTCACTCACGTTGCTGTGGAGGAATTTTCAAATAAAATCAAATCAAATTTTATTGGCCACATGTGCCGAATACAACAGGTGCAGACATTACAGTGAAATGCTTACTTACAGCCCTTAACCAACAGTGCATTTATTATTAATAAAAAAGTAAAATAAAACAACAAAAAAGTGTTGAGAAAATAAAATAACAGTAGGGAGGCTATATATACAGGGGGGTACCGGTGCAGAGTCAATGTGCGGGGGCACCGGCTAGTTGAGGTCATTGAAGTAATATGTACATATGGGTAGAGTTAAAGTGACTATGCATAAATAATGAACAGAGTAGCAGCAGCGTAAAAATATGGGGTTGGGGTGGGGGGGCAGTGCAAATAGTCCGGGTAGCCATGATTAGCTGTTCAGGAGTCTTATGGCTTGGGGGTAGAAGCTGTTGAAGTCTTTTGGACCTGGACTTGGCACTCCGGTACCGCTTTCCATGCGGTAGCAGAGAGAACAGTCTATGACTAGGGTGGCTGGAGTCTTTGACAATTTTGAGGGCCTTGCTCTGACACTGCCTGGTATAGAGGTCCTGGATGGCAGGAAGCTTGGCCCCAGTGATGTACTGGGCTGTACGCACTACCCTCTAGTGCCTTGCGGTCGGAGGCTGAGCAGTTGCTATACCAGGCAGTGATGCAACCAGTCAGGATGCTCTTGATGGTGCAGCTGTATAATTTTTTGAGGATCTGAGGACCCATGCCAAATCTTTTCAGTCTCCTGAGGGGGAATAGGCTTTGTCGTGCCCTCTTCACAAGTGTCTTGGTGTGTTTGGACCATGATAGTAGGTTGGTGATGTGGACACCAAGGAACTTGAAGCTCTCAACCTGTTCCACTACAGCCCCGTCGATGAGAATGGGGGCGTGCTCATTCCTTTTTTTTCCTGTAGTCCACAATCATCTCCTTTGTCTTGGTCACGTTGAGGGAGAGGTTGTTATCCTGGCACCACACGGCCAGGTCTCTGACCTCCTCCCTATAGGCTGTCTCATCGTTGTTGGTGATCAGGCCTACCACTGTTGTGTCGTCGGCAAACTTAATGATGGTGTTGGAGTCGTGCCTGGCCATGCAGTCATGGGTGAACAGGGAGTACAGGAGGGGACTGAGCACGCACCCCTGAGGGGCCCCCCGTGTTGAGGATCAGTGTGGCAGATGTGTTGTTACCTACCCTTACCACCTGGGGGCGGCCCGTCAGGAAGTCCAGGATCCAGTTGCAGAGGGAGGTGTTTAGTCCCAGGATCCTTAGCTTAGTGATGAGCTTTGATGGCACTATGGTGTTGAATGCTGAGCTGTAGTCAATGAATAACATTCTCACGTAGGTGTTCCTCTTGTCCAGGTGGTAAAGGGCAGTGTGGAGTGCAATAGAGATTGCATCATCTGTGGATCTGTTGGGGCGGTATACAAATTGGAGTGGGTCTAGGGTTTCTGGGATAATGGTGTTGATGTGAGCCCACTCTTCCATGCAGAACAGATGAGTGAAAAGTGTAACCATCTTTGAGCTGAAGCTGAAGCGCAGCTGGGTCATGCAGCAAGACTATGATCCGAAACACACAATCAATTCTACATGAAAATGGTTAAGAAGCAACAAATTTGAAGTTTTGGAATGGCCTAGTCAAAGTCCAGACCTCATCTCAATTGAGATGTTGTGGCAGGACTTGAAATGAGCAGTAAATGCTTGAAAACCTACAAATGTTGCTGAGTTAAAGCAGTTCTGTGTGTTAAGAAATACTAATGTTAAAATGCCTATCACATTTAGTAATGACAAAATGCATTTAAAACTTCACGCACTTAAAGGGATACTTCGGGATTTTGGCAATGAGGCCCTTTATCATCTTCCCCAGAGTCAGATGAACTTGTGGATACCATTATTATGTCTCTGCGTGCAGTTTGAAGGAAGTTGCTAACTAGTGTTAGCGCAATTGCTAACTAGTGTTAGCGCAATGACTGGAAGTCTATGGGTATCTGCTAGCAAGCATTGGCTCACGAAACTACCTTTAACTTCCTTCTTACTGCACACAGAGACATAAAAAGTGTATCCACAAGTTAATCTGACTCTGGGGAAGTAGATTTTGATTTCAGCATAAATTAAAATGTGGCACTTACTCGCCCATGGATTGATGTTTCAGCATTGTCTCGATGAAGAGTTTGGCTTTCGACTAGCCACGTGTGACATGCACACGCAGTTACAAGGCTGCTAGAATTAGCGCGGGCGGACAAGCAATATCCACCATCGTAGTACGGATGAAGCCTGAGCTGGAATGTGAAATTAACTGAAGCTGGCTAGCTTTAGATCAATTTTGCATCGTAGTATACCCCTCTGGTCTGCGATACAATTGCTGTGTTCACACAGGCAGCCCAATTCTGAGCTTTTGCCCATTTTATTGGCAAAATACCTAATTAGTGGGGGGGGGGAGATCTGAATAAGGCTGCCTGTGTAGCCAATGTAGGCCTAACTTTAAACAATGTAATGCACGTTAGAAAAGTTTTAGCAAAAGGAATATGCTTGTTCACGCTAGCAACATAACAAACATTGGCAAACATTTGCAATTTGTTTTTGGCGCGGAGTCTCATGTGACGGGTACTCTCCAGTGTGCATCATCACAAGCTTTTTTGTGTGATCCTGTGGCTCATAACCTCTATTTGACTGACTCTTCATCATATTGGTGGAATCGACTGGGATTATAATATTGTATTTATTGGCCTTAGTCCAGTCTGACAGGAAGTGGACAGGGAAAGTAAACCAGGATTGCAATCAAATCTACCAATTTCAACACCAATACAAACAGTAAAGGTCACAGGCAATTTCAGCTCATTGTTTCACCTGTTTAGGACAAGAGGAAGTGACATTTATAAATTAGGATTTATCCCAAATGGCAACCTATTCCTAGTGTACTACTTTTGACCAGGGCACAGGAAAATCTTGCCATTTAGGACACAACGTCTAGGATTCTCTGCAAAGCAAAATGCGGTTGGAGCATGTTTGTTCACCTGTTATCCAAGGAATTGGGTCTTTGTGATTGGATAAATTCTGTTATCTGAATCTGTCAGTGGAGCATATCAGATATGATGACGCAAAGAATGGAATAAAGAAAGATCTACTGTTTGCTCCTCCTGTTTCTCTCTTCTGGATTTCCTTAAATCTAGCCTACAGTACAAAATGGTCTTGCTACTGTATAGGGACTTGTTATCAGGACAGTTGTAGCCTAACCACAACCCTTTGTGTCCTTCTTGGCCTTGCAAGTTATTGTGCATTTGAGCCACTAGGGGAACATTGTGTTCCTTCCTGTGTCCAGTAAAATGAGAAGGGTGGCAGGTGTTGGCTAATGACGGTATGATCGCTCAGGGCTGGGGGATGCTCTGTAGTTCTCTACCTTTCACTGGTGGTAATTAGGATTTTGTCAATGCTTTTAGCAAGTGCACTATAATGTAGGAAAAATACCAGGCCTGGGTTAGCATGGCTGCTCAAATAACTAACTGAAATCATGACCGCTGTTAGTGGGAAATCACTTTCACTTTGAAAATATAGTGACACTGTTATTATGGAAGGAATGACGAGCAGCAACCTTTTGTGCTAACATGCAGACAGTGTCATCTGCATTAGGCTACATAGCCTACATCATTCAATGGTTTGTTGATGATGACAACAGTGACATTATATTCAGCTGGTGATGAATATCAATGTTGTGGTTCCTGTTTAATTAGCAATCTGGATAGTTTTCTGGTAATGCAGAATAAATCTGCTAGTTTCAGACCTGGGCTCCCCGATGGGGAGGCCAGGGTTTATTTTGGTCTTTATTTCTCGGTGAAGGCTGTGTGTTGAGCTGAACAGGATGTCTCTGTATTTTATAGGAAGCTGCCTGAGGTACCATCATATACTTTGTCTTCGGCTTCTGGGGTTTTCTTGTCAGGGCGACTATGACGTGTGTCTATAATAAATTGATCAAGGTGTTGGAATGTTTCAAAGCAGAGACATACTGTATGGTAGCCTCAAGGTTTTCTCCTGCATTGGGTAACTCTCAAGAGCCGAATATTGTGTCAAGAGACCACAGCTGTTCCCCTCATTAGTATCTAGCTTCCTTGCGTCTTCCTTGCTTTCCATTTCTCCCTCTAACTGTTTCCTTGTGTGTCCTATCCAGGGTTGTGGAGGCATCATGGCCCAGTGGAACCAGTTGCAGCAGCTGGAGACCAGGTATCTGGAGCAGCTGTACCACCTGTACAGCGACAGCTTCCCCATGGAGCTCCGGCAGTTCCTCGCCCCCTGGATCGAGAGCCAGGACTGGTGGGTACTTTCCTAGTTCCTATGGTTCACAACATCACTACAGAATGGGTACCTAGTACGTACAGTTCACTAACACCACTGCTGCTGGCAAGACTCGGCAGGATTACATGGCTCATTGTTGTACTTACTCATCGTATTTGTTAAGTGTTTTATTTATTTTGACTTTAGTCATCAGTGTGGCATTGATTTTCCTCTACAATCGTTATGATTTATTTTGAAATAGCAACATCAGCATTACAGCTAGACTGTTAGCAGGGAACAACACACAGGAAATTATTGACCTAATTGGCATCTCATGATGACATGTTGTCAGTTCTGCCAGGAAAAAGGGTAAATCCATATGAATTTAAAACCTTTTTGACAGCACCCCTTTTGATTCGAACAAAACCTTCCATACACATTTGCCCATTGTGGAAGTGCTCAGAAAATGACTTTTTGGACCTTAATGCCAAAACTTTCAAGAGGTAAAGGTTCTCAAAGTTGACCTATCTTGCATACCCCACCATGAGACATCCATGTCTTAATCACTGGAAAAGATAAGCGGTTGAGATTAATATAATTTAAAAGCTTATAAACAGGGTTGTCAAACTATTTTATAATTTCTGGGGGGAAAAGTTTTTTTGTAGTAAAAAAATAATTTCTTTACCTTTAACGTCAAATATCTAAAAACGTGTAAACTCCAGGGTTTTTTCATATTCGCATATGTTGAAGTTTATAATCTATTTTACATAATCTGAGGTATTTGTGTTGTGCCCGCTATCGGTTGAGACACAACATGCTCTTGAATACAGGGTGGGTGTCATGTTCTGGCTGATAAATGTGCTCAAATGGGAGACTTTCAAATGGTACCACAAAGATGGTTGTAGGTCCACACATCAGAGAATTTTGACTTAATGGAAATATGTTTTCAATTATACTGTCAATCATCCATAGGAAACCTATTAAAAATATATACAGTGGGAGAACAAGTATTTGATACACTGCCAATTTTGCAGGTTTTCCTACTTACAAAGCATGTAGAGGTCTGTAATTTTTATCATAGGTACACTTCAACTGTGAGAGACGGAATCTAAAACAAAAATCTAGAAAATCACATTGTATGATTTTTAAGTAATTAATTTGCATTTTATTGCATGACATAAGTATTTGATCACCTACCAACCAGTAAGAATTCCGGCTCTCACAGACCTGTTAGTTTTTCTTTAAGAAGCCCTCCTGTTCTCCACTCATTACCTGTATTAACTGCACCTGTTTGAACTCGTTACCTGTATAAAAGACACCTGTCCACACACTCAATCAAACAGACTCCAACCTCTCCACAATGGCCAAGACCAGAGAGCTGTGTAAGGACATCAGGGATCACATTTTAGACCTGCACAAGGCTGGGATGGGCTACAGGACAATAGGCAAGCAGCTTGGTGAGAAGGCAACAACTGTTGGCGCAATTATTAGAAAATGGAAGAAGTTCAAGATGACGGTCAATCAACCTCGGTCTGGGGCTCCATGCAAGGTCTCACCTTGTGGGGCATCAATGATCATGAGTAAGGTGAGGGATCAGCCCAGAACTACACGGCAGGACCTGGTCAATGACCTGAAGAGAGCTGGGACCACAGTCTCAAAGAAAACCATTAGTAACACACTACGCCGTCATGGATTAAAATCCTGCAGCGCACGCAAGGTCCCCCTGCTCAAGCCAGCGCATGTCCAGGCCCGTCTTAAGTTTGCCAATAACCATCTGGATGATCCAGAGGAGGAATGGGAGAAGGTCATGTGGTCTGATGAGACAAAAATAGAGCTTTTTGGTCTAAACTCCACTCGCCATGTTTGGAGGAAGAAGAAGGATGAGTACAACCCCAAGAACACCATCCCAACCGTGAAGCATGGAGGTGGAAACATCATTCTTTGGGGATGCTTTTCTGAAAAGGGGACAGGACGACTGCGCCGTATTGAGGGGAGGATGGATGGGGCCATGTATCGCGAGATCTTGGCCAACAACCTCCTTCCCTCAGTAAGAGCATTGAAGATGGGTCGTGGCTGGGTCTTCCAGCATGACAACAACCCGAAACACACAGCCAGGGCAACTAAGGAGTGGCTCTGTAAGAAGCATCTCAAGGTCCTGGAGTGGCCTAGCCAGTCTCCAGACCTGAACCCAATAGAAAATGGAGAAGGTCTGTATGGAGGAGTGGGCCAAAATCCCTGCTGCAGTGTGTGCAAACCTGGTCAAGACCTACATGAAACGTATGATCTCTGAAATTGCAAACAAAGGTTTCTGTACCAAATATTAAGTTTTGCTTTTCTGATGTATCAAATACTTATGTCATGCAATAAAATGCACATTAATTACTTAAAAATCATACAATGTGATTTTCTGGATTTTTGTTTTAGATTCCGTCTCTTACAGTTGAAGTGTACCTATGATAAAACTGACAGACCTCTACATGCTTTGTAAGTAGGAAAACCTGCAAAATCGGCAGTGTATCAAATACTTGTTCTCCCCACTGTATATACTACCAGTCAAAAGTTTGGACACACCTACTCATTCAAGGGTTTTTCTTTATTTTTAAAAAATGTTAACATTGTAGAATAATAGTGAAGACATCAAAACTATGAAATAACACAAGGTCACAGTCATGTAGTAACCAACAAAGTGTTTAAAAAATCAAAATATATTTGAGATTCTTCAAATAGCCACCCTTTTCCTTGATGACAGCTTTGCACACTCTTGGCATTCTCTCAACCAGCTTCACTTGGATTGCTTTTCCAACAGTCTTGAAGGAGTTCCCACATATGCTGAGCACTTGTTGGCTGCTTTTCCTTCAGTCTGCTGTCCGACTCATCCCAAACCATCTCAATTGGGTTGAGGTCGGGGGATTGTGGAGGCCAGGTCATCTGATGCAGCACTCCATCACTCTCCTTCTTGGTAGTTAAAATAGCCCTTACACAGCCTGGAGGTGTGTTGGGTCATTGTCCTGTTGAAAAACAAAGTAAAGTCCCACTAAGCCCAAACCAGATGGGATGGTGTATCGTTGTAGAATTCTGTGGTAGCCATGCTGGTTAAGTGTGCCTTGAATTCTAAATAAATCACACAGTGTCACCAGCAAAGCACCCCCACACCATAACACCACCACCTCTATGATTTACGGTGGGAAATACACATGTGAAGATCATCCGTTCACCCACACCGCGTCTCACAAAGACACGGCGGTTTGAACCAAAAATCTCAAATTTGGACTCCAGACCAAAGGACACATTTCCACCGGTCTAATGTCCATTGCTCGTGTTTCTTGGTCCAAGCAGGTCTCTTCTTATTATTGGTGTCCTTTAGCAGGCTATCTTCTGTATACCCCCTCTACCTTGTCACAACACAACTGATTGGCTCAAACGCATTAAGAAGGAAAGAAATTCCACAAATTAACTTTTAAGAAGGCACACCTGTTAATTGAAATGCATTCCAGGTGACTACCTCATGAAGCTGGTTGAGAGAATGTCAAGAGTGTGCAAATCTGTCATCAAGGCAAAGGGTGGCTATTTTAAAAATCTCAAATATATTTTGATTTGTTTAACAATTTTTTTTACTACATGATTCCAAATGTGTTATTTCATAGTTTTGATGTCTTCACTATTATTCTACAATGTAGAAAATAGAAAAACCCTTGAATGAGAATGTGTGTCCAAACTTTTGACTAGTACTATATAAACTCAGCAAAAAAAGAAACGTCCCTTTTTCAGGACCCTCTCTTTCAAAGAAAATTAATAAAAATCCCAATAACTTCACAGATCTTCATTGTAAAAGGTTTAAACACTGTTTCCCATGCTTGTTCAATGAACCATAAACAATTAATGAACATGCACCTGTGGAAAGGTCGTTAAGAACTAACAGCTTACAGACGGAAGGCAATTAAGGTCACAGTTATGAAAACGTAGGACACTAAAGAGGCCTTTCTACTGACTCTGAAAAACACCAAACGAAAGATGCCCAGGGTCCGTGCTCATCTGCGTGAATGTGCCTTAGGCATGCTGCAAGGAGGCATGAGGACTGCAGATGTGGCCAGGGCACTAAATTGCAATATCCGTACTGTGAGATTTTTACATTTTTAGTCATTTAGCAGACGCTCTTATCCAGAGCGACTTACAGGAGCAATTAGAGTTAAGTGCCTTGCTCAAGGGCACAGCGACAGATTTTTCACCTAATCGGTTGTTTTAGATTCCGTCTCTCACAGTTGAAGTGTACCTATGATAAAAATTACAGACCTCTACATGCTTTGTAAGTAGGAAAACCTGCAAAATCGGCAGTGTATCAAATATTATTCTCCCCACTGTACATACATACATACATACATACATACATACAGTGGGGGAAAAAAGTATTTAGTCAGCCACCAATTGTGCAAGTTCTCCCACTTAAAAAGATGAGAGAGGCCTGTAATTTTCATCATAGGTACACGTCAACTATGACAGACAAAATGAGGAGAAAAAATCCAGAAAATCACATTGTAGGATTTTTAATGAATTTATTTGCAAATTATGGTGGAAAATAAGTATTTGGTCAATAACAAAAGTTTCTCAATACTTTGTTATATACCCTTTGTTGGCAATGACACAGGTCAAACGTTTTCTGTAAGTCTTCACAAGGTTTTCACACACTGTTGCTGGTATTTTGGCCCATTCCTCCATGCAGATCTCCTCTAGAGAAGTGATGTTTTGGGGCTGTCGCTGGGCAACACGGACTTTCAACTCCCCTCCAAAGATTTTCTATGGGGTTGAGATCTGGAGACTGGCTAGGCCACTCCAGAACCTTGAAATGCTTCTTACGAAGCCACTCCTTCGTTGCCCGGGCGGTGTGTTTGAGATCATTGTCATGCTGAAAGACCCAGCCACGTTTCATCTTCAATGCCCTTGCTGATGGAAGGAGGTTTTCACTCAAAATCTCACGATACATGGCCCCATTCATTCTTTCCTTTACACGGATCAGTCGTCCTGGTCCCTTTGCAGAAAAACAGCCCCAAAGCATGATGTTTCCACCCCCATGCTTCACAGTAGGTATGGTGTTCTTTGGATGCAACTCAGCATTCTTTGTCCTCCAAACACGACGAGTTGAGTTTTTACCAAAAAGTTATATTTTGGTTTCATCTGACCATATGACATTCTCCCAATCCTCTTCTGGATCATCCAAATGCACTCTAGCAAACTTCAGATGGGCCTGGACATGTACTGGCTTAAGCAGGGGGACACGTCTGGC
Source organism: Coregonus clupeaformis (assembly GCF_020615455.1). NCBI lineage: Eukaryota > Metazoa > Chordata > Actinopteri > Salmoniformes > Salmonidae > Coregonus > Coregonus clupeaformis. The sequence goes on along the minus strand of NC_059221.1, from coordinate 52,792,052 downwards.
ACTGCAGGATTTTAGTCCCTGGCTGCGTAGTGTGTTACTGATGGTAGGCTTTGTTACTTTGGTCCCAGCTCTCTGCAGGTCATTCACTAGGTCCCCCCGTAGTGGTTCTGGGATTTTTGCTCACCGTTCTTGTGATCATTTTGACCCACGGGGTGAGATCTTGCGTGGAGCCCCAGATCGAGGGAGATTATCAGTGGTCTTGTATGTCTTCCATTTCCTAATAATTGCTCCCACAGTTGATTTCTTCAAACCAAGCTGCTTACCTATTGCAGATTCAGTCTTCCCAGCCTGGTGCACGTCTACAATTTTGTTCCTGGTGTCCTTTGACAGCTCTTTGGTCTTGGCCATAGTGGAGTTTGGAGTGTGACTGTTTGAGGTTGTGGACAGGTGTCTTTTATACTGATAAGTTCAAACAGGTGCCATTAATACAGGTAACGAGTGGAGGACAGAGGAGCCTCTTAAAGAAGAAGTTACAGGTCTGTGAGAGCCAGAAATCTTGCTTGTTTGTAGGTGACCATATACTTATTTTCCACCATAATTTGCAAATAAATTCATTAAAAATCCTACAATGTGATATTCTGGATTTTTTTTTCTCAATTTGTCTGTCATAGTTGACGTGTACCTATGATGAAAATTACAGGCCTCTCTCATCTTTTTAAGTGGGAGAACTTGCACAATTGGTGGCTGACTAAATACTTTTTTTCCCCACTGTACGTACAGTTGAAGTCGGAAGTTTACATACACCTTAGCCAAATACATTTAAACTCAGTTTTTCACAATTCCTGACATTTAATCCTAGTAAAAATGCCCTGTCTTAGGTCAGTTAGGATCACCACTTTATTTTAAGAATGTGAAATGTCAGAATAATAGTAGAGAGAATGATTTATTTAAGCTTTTATTTAATCACATTCCCAGTGGGTCAGAATTTACATACACTCAATTAGGATTTGGTAGCATTGCCTTTACATTGTTTTACTTGGGTCAAACGTTTTGGGTAGCCTTCCACAAGCTTCCCACAATAAGTTGGGTGAATTTTGGCCCATTCCTCCTGACAGAGCTGGTGTAACTGAGTCAGGTTTGTAGGCCTCCTTGCTCGCACACGCCTTTTCAGTTCTGCCCACACATTTTCTGTAGGATTGAGTTCAGGGCTTTGTGATGGCCACTCCAATACCTTGACTTTGTTGTCCTTAAGCCATTTTGCCACAACTTTGGAAGTATGCTTGGGGTCATTGCCCATTTGGAAGACCTATTTGCGACCAAGCTTTAACTTCCTGACTGATGTCTTGAGATGTTGCTTCAATATGTCCACATAATCTTCCTTCCTCATGATGCCATCTATTTTGTGAAGTGCACCAGTCCCTCCTGCAGCAAAATACCCCCACAGCATGATGCGGCCACCCCCGTGCTTCACGGTTGGGATGGTGCTCTTCGGCTTGCAAGCGATTCCCTTTTTCCTCCAAACATAACGATGGTCATTATGGCCAAACAGTTATATTTTTGTTTCATCAGACCAGAGGACATTTCTCCAAAAAGTACGATCTTTGTCCCCATGTGCAGTTGCAAACCGTAGTCTGGCTTTTTTATGGCGGTTTTGGAGCAGTGGCTTCTTCCTTGCTGAGCAGCCTTTCAGGTTATGTCGATATAGGACTCGTTTTACTGTGGATATAGATACTTTTGTACCTGTTTCCTCCAGCATCTTCACAAGTTTCTTTGCTGTTGTTCTGGGATTGATTTGCACTTTTCGCACCAAATTACAATCATCCTAGGAGACAGAACGCGTCTCCTTCCTGAGCGGTATGACGGCTGTGTGGTCCCATGGTGTTTATACTTGCATACTATTGTTTGTACAGATGAACTTGGAACCTTCAGGCGTTTGGAAATTGCTCCCAAGGATGAACCAAACTTATGGAGGTCTACCATTATTTTCTGAGGTCTTGACTGATTTATTTTGATTTTCCCATGATGTCAAGCAAAGAGGCACTGAGTTTTTATTTATTTATTTATTATTATTATTTTATTTTTTTAGCAGACGCTCTTATCCAGAGCGACTTACAGTTAGTGAGTGCATACCATTTTTTTTTTTCATACTGGAATCGAACCCACAACCCTGGCGTTGCAATTGCCATCCCTGCCGGTCATTCCCTCCCCTACCCTGGACGACACTGGGCCAATTGTGCGCTGCCCCATGGGTCTCCCGGTCGCGGCCGGCTACGACAGAGCCTGGATTCGAACCAGGATCTCTAGTGGCACAGCTAGCACTGCGATGCAGTGCCTTAGACCACTGCGCCACCCGGGAGGACGGTTTATTTGAACAGTGAGAGATAGAATAACAACAAAAACATCCAGAAAAACGCATGTCAAAAATGTTCTAAATTGATTTGCATTTTAATGAGGGAAATAAGTATTTGACCCCTCTGCAAAACATGACTTAGTACTTGGTGGCAAAAGCCTTGTTGGCAATCACAGAGGTCAGACGTTTCTTGTAGTTGGCCACCAGGTTTGCACACATCTCAGGAGGGATTTTGTCCCACTCCTCTTTGCAGATCTTCTCCAAGTCATTAAGGTTTCGAGGCTGACGTTTGGCAACTCAAACCTTCAGCTCCCTCCACAGATTTTCTATGGGCTAGGCCACTCCAGGACCTTAATGTGCTTCTTCTTGAGCCACTCCTTTGTTGCCTTGGCCGTGTGTTTTGGGTCATTGTCATGCTGGAATACCCATCCACGACCCATTTTCAATACCCTGGCTGAGGAAAGGAGGTTCTCACCCAAGATTTGATGGTACATGGCCCCGTCCATCGTCCCTTTGATGCAGTGAAGTTGTCCTGTCCCCTTAGCAGAAAAACACCCCAAAGCATAATGTTTCCACCTCCATGTTTGACGGTGGGGATGGTGTTCTTGGGGTCATAGGCAGCATTCCTCCTCCTCCAAACACAGCGAGTTGAGTTGATGCCAAAGACCTTGATTTTGGTCTCATCTGACCACAACACTTTCACCCAGTTCTCCTCTGAATCATTCAGATGTTCATTGGCAAACTTCAGACGGCCCTGTATATGTGCTTTCTTGAGCAGGGGGACCTTGCGGGCGCTGCAGGATTTCAGTCCTTCACGGCGTAGTGTGTTACCAGTTGTTTTCTTGGTGACTATGGTCCCAGCTGCCTTGAGATCATTGACAAGATCCTCCCATGTAGTTCTGGGCTGATTCCTCACCGTTCTCATGATCATTGCAACTCCACGAGGTGAGATCTTGCATGGAGCCCCAGGCCGAAGGAGATTGACAGTTCTTTTGTGTTTCTTCAATTTGCGAATAATCGCACCAACTGTTGTCACCTTCTCACCAAGCTGCTTGGTGATGGTCTTGTAGCCCATTCCAGCCTTGGAGAGCTCTTTGGTCTTGGCCATGGTGGAGAGTTTGGAATCTGATTGATTGCTTCTGTGGACAGGTGTCTTTTATACAAGTAACAATCTGAGATTAGGAGCACTCCCTTTAAGAGTGTGCTCCTAATCTCAGCTCGTTACCTGTATAAAAGACACCTGGGAGCCAGAAATGTTTCTGAATGAGAGGGGGTCAAATACTTATTTCCCTCATTAAAATGCAAATAAATTATTAACATTTTTTACATGCGTCTTTCTGGATTTTGTTGTTGTTATTATGTCTCTCACTGTTCAAATAAACATACCATTAAAATTATAGACTGATCATTTCTTTGTCAGTGGGCAAACGTACAAAATCAGCAGGGGATCAAATACTTTTTTCCCTCACTGTATGTGCTCTATGCAGGGCGTACGCAGCGAACAAGGAGTCCCACGCCACGCTGGTGTTCCACAACCTGCTGGGGGAGATTGACCAGCAGTACAGCCGCTTCCTGCAGGAGAACAACGTGCTCTACCAGCACAACCTGCGTCGCATTAAGCAGCACCTGCAGTCCAAGTACCTGGAGAAACCCATGGAGATCGCCCGCATTGTAGCCCGCTGCCTCTGGGAAGAGCAGAGGCTGCTGCAGACCGCCACCACTGCCGCACAGGACGGAACGGCATCTCACCCTTCTGGCACTGTGGTGACGGAGAAACAACAGATCCTGGAGCACAACCTGCAGGACATCAGGAAGAGGGTTCAGGTGAGACTGCATGTTTAGTCCAAAGAACAGGATCTTGTTCTTCAATAGGTGTTTTTACACAGACAGATTATTTAATACCTCATTTGATTTATATGCTTTACTTGTTATTTTGATATAGGATATGGAACAAAAGATGAAGATGCTTGAGAATCTCCAGGATGATTTTGACTTCAACTACAAGACCCTTAAAAGTCAGGGTGGTAAGTTTCACATTTTTATATTACATTAAATTCTATAAATGTTTTGCTAGAATTTTATCTGAATTTGTGGATAGGATATCTTTTAGGTCTTTGAGGCTCTACTATTATAATCTACTACTACTATTTATTTGGCTGGTTCTTGCTTTGAAACTCTGACCCACCATCAAATTCTACCAAATATCACTGACTCTTAAATCTACAGATAACCCACCCAACTCCTCTCCTATTTGCTCAGAGTTGTCCCAGGACATGAATGGGAACAGCCAGGCGGCAGCAACCAGGCAGAAGATGTCTCAGCTGGAACAGATGCTGAGTGCTCTGGACCAGCTCAGGAGGGTAGGGCCCTTATACACCCCTCCTTAGTGTCCATTGGACCCTACATCGTACACCCTTCTTTTAGAGGGTCCTTTTTACCCTGAATCAGGATAGTCCTAATTTCTGCAATAAGTAGGCTAGGCTAGTTGACATTCCGCTCGAACTACATACGCGTGTGCAAGAAATTACATAAACCTGCACACTAACATGTTTGTTAAATAATAAGATTTTTTGTAAGCAATAGAATTGGGTTATTCATTCTGTAATTATCAGCAGCAAGCTCAAACTGTCTGCCCCAGGCAGCCTGCTTCCCTATCCATTGCAGCCCCGACTTAAACATTCGGACTCGGCAGCAGTACCTTTCACTACACATGCAGGGATCTGTATGTGTGTTGATATTAATGTGCGCTCGATGATTCATTTTCAATTGAGTTCAATTAATATTCATGCTGCTGTCAAGCACTAAATATTTATGAGCAAGATAAGAAGGACGGTAATAGCTGTCAACTTCTGGAGAATGTGGGAGTGGAGACTATTTAGTTTTTTTAATGATAATTTCCCTAAGGCCAAAATTGTAAAACAAATTCACTAATCATGTTGTCCAACATGATAATCATCCTAAGAATCATGTGCAAAATATAATCATCCAGCGGTAGCCTCGAGGTTAGAGAACCGGGCCAGCAACCGGAGAGTTGCTGGCATCAATATCTCAGGTGCCACCTACAGTTTATCTTCCCTTGTGCACTGCACTGTGGCAACCCTCTGCTCCAGCCTCTCCAACCTAAAGTGTGTGTGTATATATCAGGGGGTTGGATAAAAAGCAGAAGACACATTTCCATCTCATGTGGATTAATAAAATATATCTTATCTTAAAAGTATTTCCAGAACCCCCTGAATATCACTTTAACACTGGTTGTGGTTGTATCAGTGTCAGAAGGATGTGCTGTTGTCCCTCTCTGTTGTAGCAAATTGTGACAGAGATGGCGGGGCTGCTGTCAGCCATGGACTTTGTCCAGAAGAACCTGACCGATGACGAGCTGGCTGACTGGAAGAGGAGGCAGCAGATTGCCTGCATCGGAGGACCACCCAACATCTGCCTGGACCGCCTGGAGACATGGTCAGTTACCATTAGTAACCTTTACTTTCCACATGTTAAACCCCTTTTTTATGTGCCCTCCCCATGACCGTACACTATCTATCTCCCCCAACACTCATGTAGAGTAAACGTCAGAGAGGCGAAGAAGGAGAATTTGTAGTCAATACAAGACACCATAAGATAAATTGTAGTTCCAAATTTAGTTTAACATAAACAAAGTAGCACTGCCATAATGACTGACCTAGACTAACCTTTGGGACCTCTAGGATTACGTCCCTGGCTGAGTCTCAGCTGCAGATCCGCCAGCAGATCAAGAAGCTGGAGGAGCTCCAGCAGAAGGTGTCCTATAAGGGAGACCCAATCATCCAGCACCGGCCCGCTCTGGAGGAGAAGATAGTGGACTTGTTCAGGAACCTCATGAAGAGGTGGGGAGCTTCTCTTTAGCTTTAACACCTATCACATGTCCAGATGGTTTGGATATTTATTATAGGATAGAATTTGTATAATATTCAGATGTTTTGGATACATGGCATAGACTTTGGCATATATGGAGATATTTGGACATCTTTTATTATGATGGGCATTAGATGAGGCTTCGGAGCTTTGTCCATCTCGGACTTCCACCACTGTGCTCTAATGCGCCGCCTCTTGTCTGGTCGTGGTATTGCAGTGCGTTCGTGGTGGAGAGGCAGCCTTGTATGCCCATGCATCCAGACCGACCACTGGTCATCAAGACAGGTGTGCAGTTCACCAACAAAGTCAGGTAAGAGGAGCTGTGGGACAACTCAGTGCCACCAGTTGATGAATATGTTGAATACAAACTGCATTATTTGACGCCTTTGGCGTTTGCATTATGTGCTCTCACCAAATGTTATTTTCCAAATATTTTCTCTCTTTTCAGATTACTGGTGAAGTTTCCAGAATTGAATTACCAGCTGAAGATCAAAGTTATTATTGACAAGTGAGTTTTGCGTGCCCATCGTCCATCACTCCCATGATCATGTCTGATTTGCATAGAACACAACGATCGACTCTGTCCCAGGGAAGTTGTTTTGTGAATTTACCTCTGTTTTTTTCTCAGGGAATCTGGGGACGTGGCTGCTATTCGAGGGTAAGTGACTTATGTAACGTTGAAACCCTTTGATGACTCCAAAGCTTTCAGTCTTAGAATGTCCCTTTTGCCATGGAGCCTGTGAATAACCTACTCTACCCTGCTCCTCCTAGGTCCAGAAAGTTCAACATCCTTGGTACCAACACCAAGGTGATGAACATGGAGGAGTCCAACAATGGCAGTCTGTCAGCAGAGTTCAAACACCTGGTGAGTGACTGTCTGCTAGTCAGTATAGTGGTGAGCCTAGTGTGGTACTGTACAGTATGTTGCTTGACTGATAATTGCCCTTCTCTTTCAGACCCTGAGGGAACAGAGGTGTGGCAATGGTGGCAGGACCAACAGTGATGTGAGTCCCACACTCAATCTTGAATGCTCCTTTTCTTATGGTGACTGATGTAGCTATACTGTTAAATTAAACTTAACATTTTGGGGATTTATAGTACAATTGTCATCAGTATTGATAGTAGCATCAATCGACCTATAACCCTGACTGTCCTGTTCCTCCTCAGGCCTCCCTGATCGTCACAGAGGAGCTCCATCTAATCACCTTTGAGACAGAGGTCTACCACCAGGGCCTGAAGATCGACCTGGAGGTGAGACCTAGCTTAGCTCTCTACCTGTGTACACACACAGTCGGCTTGGGGAATTTCTATTGTGCTTCCTAACTCCCAGGTGGTGTTTGTCAAGTCTCATTACGGCCACACCAAACACTCAGCATGTAATCCCCTAACTCCACTTTAATCCTACATCAGCAGGAATTACATGGAGATTAGATATTTAAGGCCAAGAGTTAGCTCTGCCACACACAGTGAGCCAATAGACGAGTCATTATCATTATCATTATCAGGGGCCTGGCTCTGCTCTCCCCATGCACAGAATACCAATGAGCTGATTCAGTAATCACACTTGATCTCCATGCTTCCTGCTGTTGCTTCTCCTCGCGCCCATCATCCCTCCCCTCAACCCCCGGCCGGTGGAGCGTGTCCAGGGGTGATCCGTCTCTGACCCACTCTATACCTCCCTAAACACCACCATTGTTCCTCCCTCTGATAGCACCGTAGCTAGCCCAAGCCCCCTGCTGGGACACAGGAACCATTCATCTAGTGCAGGGGTGTCAAACTCATTTTAGCTCAGGGGCCACATGGAGGAAAATCTATTCCCAAGTGGGCCGGACCGGAAAAATCATGGTATATATAACTTAAAAACAACAACTTCAGATTGTTTTCTTTGTTTTAATACGATCAACATACAACATAAAGCTGGAGCCTGAGGACAGTGTGTCCAAAATAGTACAAGCACAACATCACTATTAATCATAAAACACGTCAAGTTTATTTGAAAATTCTAAAGAAAAAGAACACACAAACACACAATGCCTCAGTGATTAACAGAACTGTTTCACAGATCACAGAACTATATCAGGGTGTCATTTCTCAGGCAGAAATGTAGATAAAAATAATGAAATCCTGTTCCCCAAACAAGTGCAAAAACCACAGAGTCAAGAATAGGTTAAATATACAAATAAAATAAAATCAATTAAAAACAATAGCACATCAACATAAAAACATATAAACATAAATCTGAAAGCGTTGCTCAAACTCCCGTAACAGTCCCGTTATTTTATCTTTGAACCGCTTCATGTCTGCCACATGTTGGGTCGCGCACACATTTTTCAGACAGGGGAAGTGAGCTGCATCACCACCGGCAAGTTGCGTCTCCCACAATGACAGCTTCAACTTGAAAGAACGTATGCTGTCATAATACTGCGTGACAACTTTGTTGCGCCCTTGCAGCTGTTTGTTCAAGTTATTCAGGTGCTCTGTAACATCCACCATAAATGCAAGGTCCTGCATCCATTCTGCGGAATGAAATTCTAACACTGGTTTGCCCTTTTCTTCCATGAACTGTTCAATTTCTTCTCGTAAATCAAAGAAACGCCTCAGCACAGCACCTTGGCTTAACCATCTTACCTCAGTGTGGTATGGCAGGCCATAGATGTGGTCTTTCTCTCTGAGAAGGCTGTCAAACTGACAGTGATTCAGGCTTCTGGATCGGATGAAATTAACAGTTTGGATGACCACCTTCATGACGTTATCCATCTTTAATGACTTGCAACACAAAGCCTCCTGGTGCAAAATACAGTGAAAAGTCAAAAATCACGTCCCTCCATTTGCAGATTGCGCTTTCTCTCTGAACTTTGTCACAACGCCTGCTTTTTTCCCGATCATTGAGGGCGTACCATCTGTAGCCAGGCTGACAGCGCGGGACCAGTCCACTCCGACCCTGTCCAGCGCGCCGACGAGTGCGGTAAAAATATCAGCTGCTGTCGTTGTATCTGTCATCGGCACCAACTCCACGAACTCCTCGGTGACGGTCAATGTGTCATCAACTCCGCGGATGAAAATGGCCAGTTGTGCAACATCTGTAATGTCCGTGCTTTCATCAATTGCAACCGAAAACGCAATAAATGACTTTACTTTTTGCTTCAACTGGCTGTCCAAATCCACTGAAAGATCGGAAATCCTGTCTGCAACTGTGTTTCTTGTCAGGCTGATATTTGCAAAAGCCTGCCGCTTTTCAGGGCACACAATCTCCGCTGCCTTCATCATGCATGTTTTTACAAATTCACCCTCACTAAATGGTTTTGAAGCCACTGCGATTTCATTAGCAATGAGGTAGCTAGCTTTCACTGCAGCGTCACTGATGTCTCGGCTGTGAGTAAACACAGACTGCTGTTTCTTCAGACCCGCCAACAGTTCATTCACCTTCTCTCATCTCCGCTGTCCTTGAAAGTTGTCATATTTGTCGGCATGAAGACTCATATAGTGGCGACGAAGGTTATATTCTTTCAGCACTGCAACATGCTCTGAACACACCAAACATACAGCTTTCCCATTCAATTCCGTGAATAAATAGGATGACCATTTTTCTTGGAACACTCTGCACTTTTTTTTTCTTTTTCAAAATCATCTCGCGGGCTGGATTAAACCCGTTTGCGGGCCTGATCCGGCCCGCGGGCCGGACGTTTGACACCCCTGATCTAGTGGTTATGCCCTGCAGGGCTTTGTGTTGAGCTCAACACTGCGGCGCTGGCCCCCCTGAACACAGCAGTGTGAAAATGCATTAGCTAGGATAATTAAGACATTAGCATTGAGAAATGGAGGGAAATTAGCGTGTGTGTGTTAGAGGGTTTGGCACACCCACGTTATGAAGTAATTTATCACAACACTCCCGTCTTCTATAAACGACACCATTTAGCAAGGCAAGGAGGAGTGCTGCTGTGTGATTAAGACTTAATTCTCAGTGAGGGACTAAACACTCAGTGAGGGACTAAACACAGTGAGGGACTAAACACATGGACAGCTTTTCCTCCCTTATGGACAACTACTTTGTCACAGCCATCAAAAAAATAAAAATGTCCATTCAGCGTAGAATTTAGTTTATTTATTAAATGGCATTTCATGTCAGACTTGAATAGAATGACCAAACAACCTAGATGAGTTTTGAAAGCCTGGCAAAAAGTGTGAATGCTCCATACGTATATCTTCATTGATCCAATGTCCAGGTTACCCATTCTTCATGTGTTTCTCTATGGACCTTTAGACCCATTCTCTACCAGTGGTGGTCATCTCCAACATCTGCCAGATGCCCAACGCCTGGGCCTCCATCCTGTGGTACAACATGCTGACTAACCACCCCAAGGTAAGACGGCTATCGCCACCTCGTGTTAGACCACTGTCCTGTAACTTCTGTCCCCCAAATACAGTCCGTTTTATTGATATCATCTTTACTGTGTCATACATTCTTTGCATTGGCATCTGTCTTGGAGAGGGTTAAAATGTGTGAGAAATGAATCCACTTTGACCACCTCCTCCTGTTGTCATGTCCTATAGAACGTGAACTTCTTCACCAAGCCTCCGGTGGGGACGTGGGATCAGGTAGCGGAGGTGCTGAGCTGGCAGTTCTCCTCCACCACTAAGAGAGGCCTGACCATCGAGCAGCTCACCACCCTGGCTGAGAAACTACTTGGTGAGGAACCTTTCTGTCTGCAACTCTACCTTAATCTGGATTGGATGGGTCCATAGCAATAGAATGATGATGATGATGTCTGTCTGTCACAGAACATTGAATGAGAGTCGAATGAATGTCCACTTTAGTAATTATATTTCTATGGATGGGTCCACCTATACCTGACTGGTACTGTCTGTATGGCATCAATGCCTAATAAATGTGTTTGTGTTGTTTGTCCAGGGCCGTGTGTGAACTACTCTGGATGCCAGATCACCTGGGCCAAGTTCTGCAAAGTATGTCCTTGCCCAATCAGTCTCTCTTGTTCTCTATTGATATTGTGGGATGGTTATCTAGCTGTCGTAAACAGCTTCAGTTTGAATTGATTAGTTCCTCCTTTGTCCTCAGGAGAACATGGCGGGTAAAGGCTTCTCTTTCTGGGTTTGGCTGGACAACATCATTGACCTAGTTAAGAAGTACATCCTGGCTTTGTGGAATGAAGGGTGAGAGGTCGCTTCTGTTTGTTTACCGACTTGTTACTGGAACAGCTGGGTAAAAATCCAAGTTGGAGGGAGTTGAGTTCATGACATTGAGTTCATATGAGCAATGCAGAGAACTGTAATACTGAGCCGTTGAACCCTAGATAGTGGGAAACTGGATTGAGGACAAGTACAGGTTTTAGGGTTAATGCACAAGTGTAAAGTGTCAAGTGTAATGGAGTTAAATTGTCTCCCTTTTAGTCTTTCTCTGTGCTATCTGGTGAAAGTGAAAATAAAAACCTCATATTTTTCTCTCTGCTCTCTCTGTGCAGGTATATTCTGGGTTTCATCAGTAAGGAGAGGGAGAGGGCCATCCTGAGCCCTAAGCCTCCTGGCACCTTCCTGCTGCGCTTCAGTGAGAGCAGTAAGGAGGGAGGCATCACCTTCACCTGGGTGGAGAAGGACATCAGTGGTAAGAGGACAGTCTGTCTGTCTGTCTGTCTTTGTCTCTTTCTTTTCTATTGTGCGTGTCATTTGGTCTTTGTCTATGTTGCACATTATTTAGTTTCATCTCATTATTGCTCTTGTGACATGGTTTCATATCTCTCTCATTCTCTCTGTGTGTCTGTAGGGAAGACTCAGATCCAATCGGTGGAGCCTTACACCAAGCAGCAGCTCAACAGCATGTCCTTTGCAGAGATCATTATGGGATACAAGATCATGGACGCCACCAATATCCTGGTGTCTCCGCTGGTCTACCTCTTCCCAGAGATTCCCAAGGAGGACGCCTTTGGGAAGTACTGCCGACCGGAAGCTGCTCCAGAGGCTGAACTCGGAGACCCATGTAGTAGTAAGTCAATCAGGAAGTTGAACATAATGTCATGAAAACTGTGGGATGAGTTTGTTAATGAAAGAAGATCTGGAAATACCTCATAATGAATATTTATTTACTGTTTTGGAGGTTGATGCTTTGTGACATGGGGAATATTTAGATCTGTGTGTAAGTTAAAACGTGTTTTGATTTTCTCCCACAGCCATTCAACCATACTTAAAGACAAAGTTCATCTGTGTAACCCCGTAAGTATCCACTTTCCTTGAGAGCTGTTTTTAGTGTTAAATTCCCTCACAGGGGTTAGTTAATGCTCGTCAGTGACCTCACACTAGGTTGTGTAATGGAAACTGGGACAGTAATGTACCTTCCTAGAAAGTCTTGACACTCTTTTCTGCCTATGTTGCAAAATTGAAATTGAAACTTTTTTATTCTATGAAATGTTTGAGTGTCCTCCAGAACATCCCCTTGTTGGGTTCTTGTAAGGGTGGGGCTGGGGTTTTAACCCTGGTAGAAGAGTGGTTCCCAGATCGTTCCTCTAAAGTCATCACCAACAAACTGTGACACACTGATTCACTATCAGTCAGTGTCTTTCCCTTATTTGTACAGTCATTGGTCTGCCCTGGGGACAGTAGAACAGGAAGCACAGGACTGTAGGCAGGTGGGAGGAAAGTGTACACATCTCTCTAGACAAAGCAGAGTGGAAAAAGCAAGTAAGGATCCCCAGACAAAAGCATACAGATCACTTTAATACGAATCGCTCAACACAGTAATACCACCAGTAGAACCAAAGAGAAAGCTTACCTTGCACTTATAGGGGAACAGACAGTGTGTCGTGTTCTGTAGGCCATGCAGTGCTCTATTCCGGGACGGAGAGGGTGTGTGTGAGATTAGCAGAGGGATCAGAGGGGTGTGTATACTGGCTAACCCAGGGGTGGAGGTAGTGTTTCGGGGTGGGGGTGGCAGCATTGGAGAGGTTTGCTCAGTGAGAACCTGACCTGTCTCTGTAGGACTAGACGGGTGTGTTCTACATAGTTGGAGGTGTCTGTTGGGGTGGAGGGGGGTGTTGGAGAGGATTGCTCAGTGAGATCCTGACCTGTCTCCGTAGGTGCCCTTCCGTGTTCATGGACTTTCCGGACAGCGAGCTGCTTGGGAACGGGATATTCCCTGGGTAGGCAGTGGGGGGGGCATGTAGGGCTGTGTGTGTGTTTCTCTACGTCTGTGTGTGTGAGGGTGGGTGAGACTCAGACAAGGGATGGAGTAATAAGTCCCTCGCCATCCTCATCTAGACCCCCCACCCCTCACCATTTTGTTTCCAACTCACTGCCACTCTCCTTGGTTCTAACACCAGAGCATTTTCCAGTCATATTGTATGCAGCCATTTTGAGTTGGTTTCATCCTACTCAAGATGGCTTCCCTTTCCCAATCACATCCTCCGTAGATCATTCACCTTTCAAACTCCCTGTATGTCTACGTATTGGTGTCATGACCACTCCATTAAAATCAGTCCACACTGGCCATGTTTAGTTTACAGCTTGATAACTGTATCAAAATGGTCCCCATCTCACAGTCATTATTATTATTGGGCTCCCGAGTGGCGCAGTGGTCTAAGGCACTGCATCTCAGTGATAGAGGCGTCACTACAGACCCCCTGGTTCGATTCCAGGCTGTATCACAACCGGCCGTGATTGGGAGTCCCATAGGGCGGCGCACAATTGGCCCAGCGTCATCCGGGTTTGGCCGGTGTAGGCCGACATTGTAAATAAGAATTTGTTCTTAACTGACTTGCCTAGTTAAATAAAGGAAAAATAAAATACAAATAAAATAAAAAATGAACTGGCTAGAACAGCAGGAGGGGAGAAGAGGCCGTGGATTGATAGGCTGTAGACTGAATGTCTCATTGGGAGAAGTGCCTTCAGTGGAGATTAACTCCTAACGCCCTAACATTGGTCCTTACTTTAGTTCTCCACCGCAGGAGGTTGGTGACACCTTAACTAGGGAGGACGGGCTCGTGGTAATGGCTGGAGCGGAATCAGTGGAATGGTATCAAATACATCAAACGCATGGTTTGATGCCATTCCATTGGCTCCGTTCCAGTCATTATTATGAGCCGTTCTCCCCTCAGTAGCCTACACTGTTCTCCACATATTACTTTATAGTAGTAGGTTGCTGTGACACATCATGCACTTTTAGAATGAAATGTCTGTCAGGGGTGTAGAGGGTTTTGGTGTGTTTCTGCCCACTGGCCTGCTCTAACCAACTAGATTGTGTAGAATACTTGTCATTAACATTCCCACTAACCATCCCAGCCTCCTTATGTGACAATGTGCTCAGTGCTGCCCCCAAGAGGAGAAGCCATTTCTCTCTCTCTCATTCACACATCCACTGCACTCCTATCCCCCTTTCTTTCTGCTACTGTAGTCTAACTTCAATCATTCGTTGGCCACTGGGAAGCACATTAACACATAGTGGCTGAACTGACCTAACCTTGGAGTCATTGGCTCACCTTTCACTAATCCGACCCAGTCAACACTGAACTACTTTAGTCATGTATTTAAACCTGTAATACTGTGTGTACATGTAATAATGTGGAGTATTGTCCCAATCTATGGTGACATAACAGCAGTGATGATGATGACAATGACTTACGCACTGGCAGTAGACTGACAGTTAGTTTATCGCTTGTGGTAAAATGGACATAGAGATGTAATCGCTATGACGTCTGTGTGTGACTGTATGTGTTTAACATCTAGTCTTGGTGTGTCTCTCCTATCCTGTATTGTCTTGTTGCAGCACCAACTCTGGTAACACCAGTGACCTGTTTCCCATGTCCCCTCGCACCCTGGATTCTCTGATGCACAACGAGGCTGAGACCAACCCTGGCCCACTGGGTGAGTCCTAATACACACACTAACACACACGCAGACAAACACACACATGCACATACTCGTACTGTACTTGCATGTGAGGCAAGGTTTAACTTGTTTTAATGGCAGCCCTCTTGCTTTCTGTCTTCCCAGATTCCCTCACTCTGGACATGGAGTTGAGTACTGATGCGGCGTCACCCATGTGAAGACATGAATGAACCAGACTAATTTTAAATATTTTAACTCCCCGTTTTCTTAAAAATAAATATCATCCACAGGTACCTCTGTCCCATATTGTGAAAGGGAACAAGACACATTACATTTAGCCACATGTTTTGTTCTTTACCTTTCACCTAACACACCAACAGCGTCATTGCGCAAAATGGTACGCAGCATCATCTGGATATGTGTGCAACAAAAGTTCAACGTTAACCTTCTGCTACCATTTCTGTCAAGCCATCTACGCATACAGTTTGATGCATACGTTAGATAAAGGCAAATGCAGCGTTCCATTGGAAATGAATGTACTTCTGGTGTACCAAAATGCAATGGCGCTATCGGTGTGATCGAGGCGTTAGTATCAATGTTTTGAAAAGCCACGTCTCCCTCCCTGTGGGTGTTTCACAAAGTACCTTGTATTTAAATTGTGTATTTTAATACAAAATTATATTTTTGTTTCCTTGAATTTCTTAAAATGGTTTTGATCTCAACCTTCATTTTTGAACCAGCGCTTTTGTTTTTATAAGAATGTCTGAAGAGGAAGATTGCTATCTAGCTTTTCAAAGATAATAAGTTATTCTTTGTTAGCTTGAAAGTTCTAGCTTTTCAAAGATAATAAGTTATTCTTTGTTAGCTTCATAGTTCTCAATTACCTATTCTATGATAACCTTTTTGGTAGTCCGTCCGTCTGTCTCCCATTAAATTCTCTATTGAAGGGGACACCTGTATCTTTATGTTCCTTTGTATTTGATTGAGAAATATCCTGGTCCATTCTTTCCGGTTGTATCTTATTCCTTTTTTTTTTTTTTTTTTAATCTATAATCTCACTGTAACACAATGAGTCAGTAATATGATGTGTTTCTAAAAACCAAGGAGATAAGAACCAAGGTGACTGGAGTGAATTTGTTAATTGAACATTCATTTATAAAGGTCATTTATGTGAATGGCGCTGGTTTTCGTTTTGGGTGTCTGAAATGGCGTTGATAATGACAGGATATTTCCCTGACCTTCTCTGCTGTCTCCTGTCTCAGCCTCGGATCAGCCCCGCTCTCAGCAGGCAGCAGCATGTCTCAGTTGAAGGGAAAATACTGATTCTTCCCTGGATTGTAGAGCACGTTGACGTTTGTCTTGAATCTTGCCCTGAGCAATTTCCGCTAGCTGGGCCAGCTGCAATGTCAAAATTGGCGATATCGTAAAAAAATAGTTTTCCTTAATTTAGGGTTAGGCATTGGGTTAGAAGTGTGGATTAGGGTTAGGTTTAAAATCAGATTTTATGACTTTGTGGCTGTGCCAGCTAGTGACCACTCTGCAGAGCTGTCTATAGGACAACATTCATGACATATGCCAACCTGCGACTGTAGATAGAAATGTACATTATTCTCTGGGGTTTTTAATTCATACACACCCCCTTCGTCCTTTATAGTTTGTCATAATGTGAATAGCAGTTGTTGTTTTCATTGATCCATAAAAATAGAATTATCATTGCCACAGTACTGCACTAGTCTGTGCCGTAATGGTTTATGTAGTGCCTATCTCATATCGTATTAATGATTTATTTTAAGCGAACACTTCTTGAATGTGTTGACCTTGACCTTGTTTTTTTTGTTATTTACATAATGTTAGTATCAGTTTCTAATGATATTTCACTTTTCTGTTTGATTGTATATGGGTATGATATGATACCACACTTGTCCATCGCTTCATGACTTAAGTGCTCAGTTGAATCTGTAATTGAGTTCACTCTGTAGATGTTATTTGAAAAAAGCTATCTGTATATTATGCTGTAACTAATCTTATATTTGTTTAAAAATCATAAAAACAAAAAAAATATTATCCCTCATATGGACTCGTTTGTCTATCTTATTTGATTTTCCCTATTTAATTGAGTTATTTTAAGCAGATGTGTATTTTTTTTTTTTAAACCTGTGATCCAGTTGCATAGCTTAAAGTCTTTACATATTTGTGTTTGCAAACAAGCTATTCATAGGTTGCGCCTCAATCACTCAGTCGAGTCATGCCATTGTTATGAACATTCTCCACCTGCCCTCCATCAGTGGTGCCCTAAAGTGGTGATGAGCCCATTCATTTTGGACGGAGGCTAACTACTGTTTAGTCTAAATTACACTATAGTGCCTGGAAATAAGATGACATTGCTAAAGTAGTCAAATATTTAGTAGGAAACAACTTTGCCAGCATGTCGGTCCTGTATAGCTCAGTTGGTAGAGCAGGGGTGTCAAACTCATTCCATGGAGGGCCTAGTGTCTGCAGGTTTTGGGTTTTTCCTTTCAATTAAGACCTAGACAATCAGGTGAGGGGAGTTCTTTACTAATTACTGACCTTAATTAATCAATCAAATACTAGGGAGGAGTGAAAACCCGCAGACACTCGGCCCTCTGTGGAATGAGTTTGACACGTGTGTGGTAGAGCATGGCGCTTGCAACGCCAGGGTTGTGGGTTCGATTCCCACGGGGGGCCAGTATGAAAACAATGTATGCACTCACTAACTGTAAATCGCTCTGGATAAGAGCGTCTTCTAAATGACTAAAATGTAAATGTCAAATTTACTTTAGGCAGTGTTGTCATTAGCTAACAAAATGTTTGTCAAAAATAGCTAGCAATGCTAACGTTAGCTAGCTAAAATCCGGTGTCCTCCCCTCAACCTTAGCTAGCTAACATACTGCATCTAAAGTCAATTTGGTGACATCAAAGTGATGACAAAAGGTTTTGCTACTAATTATTTGCCTCCTTTTGAATGTCATTGTATTTCTAAGCCACTGTAATGCACTTGACAGAATCTTCATCAGCGCTCATTGACGATGGATTGAGTAGAATGCTCAGTCGGGCATCAAAGTCCAAAACGAACATTCAAAACAATATTGTGACGAAACATGCAAACCATGAATATGCAGAAGAGAAATTATTTATCTACACGTCATTAGTCTCCTGTCTGCATATCCTCTGAGTATTACCTAATTGCTCCAACACATCTTGCCTGATTCTTAAAGCGTCCGCATGCTACCCAGCCGAAACAGTTCGGTAGAGTTCGTTCATATTATTATGACGACATTCTGTGACGTTTTGGACTTCGGTGAGGTGTTTTTTGGCTGTTCGGGCACACAACATTTTTTCTGGAGGCAAACCGAAGTTCGGAGCCGGAATCTACGCCCCTTCGTCGGTGATTGGTTAACAGTAGGGATTCTTCAATAAAGTCTCTGTTGTCATTCAACAAGAGCCGACTCGTTTTCATGCACATTTTTTAATTGAAGAATACTGCACAAAACATCTTAGTTAGATGTAAAATTGCGCGACTAAGATCTCGACAGCAAAAACGTCAAAATTAATGACAGATTTCTTAAATTACTTCTGACTATTTTGAGGAAGTGGCTACGGCGTCTCAAAATGGACAAACAGTACTATTGCCGCTTTCCCTCGTAGGTATTTTAAGGGAGTACGCTAATGCACTCGTTCGGGTTATGCTTTGAACATTACATTTTTGTCATTTAGCAGACGCTCTTATCCAGAGCGACTTACAGTTAGTGAGTGCATACATTTTCATACCGGCCCCCCGTGGGAAACGAACCCACAACCCTGGCGTTGCAAGCGCCATACTCTACCAACTGAGCTACAGGGGACACACCGACTGTGTCATTGCGCGAAATAGCATGCAGCATCGTCTAGATATGTGTGCAGCAAAAGTTCAACATTCACCTTCTGCTACCATTTCTGCAACCTGTTTACGCATATGTTGGATAAATCCAATGTATGCACCACACAGAACACACTGCAACTGCCTCTGCAACGCAATGCTGCAAGGCAAACAAAGCGTTCCATTGGAAATTAATGTACTTCTGGTGTACCAAAACGCATTGCTCCTTCGGTGTGTTCGAAGCGTTAGGCATCAGCCAAACTGAAGCATGCCAACGCCTGAGTTGATCCGAAAACACTTGAATGAGTTATACCTGCCGGAACGCATACTACGGGTGGGTGTTGTCTATGGGATAGAAATTCTGCATAAAATGTAAATGCTTTGGAATGTTATTTGTCAATTCCTGTGAGTTTTGACTAAATCTTTCGAAACGACACTGAGTGGTCTCCCCTGACCTTCTTTCTGTACGTGGTGAAACTGGAAATCCCATAAAATGAAAGCACGTTGAACATGTGCGTGCTGCTTCACTGCCATCAGGAAACCCATCTCACATTCACTGCATAGCAGCACACAGGTCTGGTCTGGGGCTTCCGCCGTGGTTTCACTTATTTACATTGGCTATAGTTGTCCCGTTGAGTCACTCCTTGGTGTAAACTGGTCTGAAATGGCAGGTGTGAAATATAGTATTTTTCGTATCATTCTTGTCTCCTCACATACTTTATTTATGTCTGTCTATGTCTCTCTCTTCCTCCCTCTCTCTATTTCTTCGCTATTTTCTCTCTCTGAGAGGAACTAGCCCTCCCCCTGTCCTGCTAGGCGTGAGGAGCTGAGCTAAGGTGAGTGGTGAAATGAAGGGGCGTGGAGAGGCAGAGGGAGACAGAGCGTTTTTTCTTTTAACATCAGCAGCTGCTGACTCAGCAGTTTCTGAACGCAAAATGTCAACCCTCCAGCCTGCCTGGCCAGCAGCCAATCCGTTTGGAGAATCGATTCCATTTTAACGGTGTGCTGTGAAGTGGCCTGATGTATGGCTGGGGTTGTTTGTGTGCACAGAGGGGGTTTGCAGGCCTTGTGGAGTGTGTGTTTATGTGGGTTTTCTGTTGTGCCATAACAATTTTATATGTTTTTTTGTGTGAAACTGAAGTTAGAAATAATAAAAATGTGTTCATACTTTTGCCATGCCTTATTTGTCTTGAGAAATGTTGGCTTTTTGCATAAGACTTCCAGCTGCTGCGTTTGGCCAAGTGACAGTCGTTAAGTCTGAAACCTCTCATATTTCAAATGCCTAGCGGCGTACCGAATGACACTTACTTACAGAGGAGGAAAAATGGACTGTGGACCAAATTCTGGTTCATAAATTAGTCATTAGTCACTGAATCGTTTATGTGTATATGCGGTATCAATCACACAAGTTAACATGTAATTTACTGTTCAGTCTCTAGGGACCATCACTGCTGGGATTGGGTGCATGTAGGCCTATCTATCTGTAATGGAGGTTATTCAATGAGATTCATATTTCCTGCTTGTTTTTTGTCTCCAGCCATATACTTCGCTATGTACAAACATACACGCACAGAACTACCAAAACCTGCTTTAGTGTGTAAAGGTTACCAGGGCCTGAGGCATACATGGATCTAAGGTACGACACACACACGTCTCTGTCTCTCTTCTACTCCCTGTAAGTCTCACTCTTCATCTCCCTCAGTGGGAACCATTCTGTGGTTTTGTTCAGTCTGCTTGTAAAGCTGGTAGACGGCTGCTGCTGGCCCTCTTCCAATTAACTCAGTTTCACCTCTTTCTCTCTCTCTCTCTCTCTCATTCTCTCTATACCTCTATTAGAAAAGCACACATGCACGTGTGCACGCACAAACATTGAGTGTTTTTTTCTTTAAATCTGTTTTTCCATCATTAGTTGTTCTGCCAGATTATGTCCTTGCCAGCACTTATTGAATGCTCAATGAGAGATTGCAGGATGAAGTTTTAAGGCCAACTATTACCCCGTTATGGAAAATGTGGTATCCTAAATGAGATCCAAAACATATCCACTGTAACCCTGTCTATTCTGGTTTCAGGTAGTGACCTCATACAAGTACTTAGGAGTATGGCTAGACAGTACACTGTCCTTCTCTCAGCACATATCAAAGCTGCAGGCTAAGGTTAAATCTAGACTTGGTTTCCTCTATCGTAATCACTCCTCTTTCACTCCAGCTGCCAAACTAACCCTGATTCAGATGCCCATCCTACCCATGCTAGATTACGGAGACGTAATTTATAGATTGGCAGGTAAGGGTGCTCTCGAGCGGCTAGATGTTCTTTACAATTCGGCCATCAGATTTGCCACCAATGCTCCTTAAAGGACACATCACTGCACTCTATACTCCTCTGTAAACTTGTCATCTCTGTATACCCGTTGCAAGACCCACTGGTTGAGGCTTATTAACAAAACCCTCTTAGGACTCATTCACCCCTATGTGCCCAATAATGTTTGTACCATGTCTTGTGCTGCTACCATGTTGTGCTGCTGCCATGTTGTGTTGCTACCATGTTGTTTTCATGTTGGGTTGCTACCTTGCTGTGTTGTCGTGTGTTGCTGCCATGCTATGTTGTTGTCTTAGGTCTCTCTTTATGTAGTGTTGTGTTGTCTCACTTGTTGTGATGTGTGTTTGGTCCTATATTTATATATATATATTTTTTAGCCCAGCCCCCGTCCCCGCAGGAGGCCTTTTGCCTTTTGGTAGGCCGTCATTGTAAATAAGAATTTGTTCTTAACTGACTTGCCTAGTTAAATAAAGCTTAAATAAAAAATAAAAATATAAATGTTCCTCTACCACCAGGTGTCACTATGCTCCTCCACCTAGGGGAGATGTCAATATTACAATGCACAGCATTCTAAAGTTAGAATATCCATGATGATCATATCCATACATAATCACTTTGAGGACTAATAACAACGGGATGTTTTACAGTCAATGGAAAGGATTTTGTAATCTACCATAAAGGATTGTTTTGCAGTTTGTGTTTGTGTATCTGTGTAAACCTGTGTGAATAGTGTGTAGCACATATTTGACTATTTAGCTTATTTACAGTTGGAAAGGGCAGAGAAAATGATTCCCTCTGGGCAGTGACACACACACACTCTCTCTGCTAACATCTATCAGGCTCTAGACTCCCTCTGTGTAGGGAGAAGGATGCTGTGCTTAAATCTACTGCCTGCAAGGACCTAGCAAAAGATGAATCACTTTCATTTTGTATTTCATTCACACCACCATGCATTTGACTAGAAAGTGCTCTGCTTTTAGTCAAATGAGACAAAATCCTCTGCCTATTTTGTTCACATACAAAGTACTTATAAAATAGATGCAATTTTCCATCTGACCTGACAGAACCCTAGCTGTGTGTTGAAGGTCTGTCTGTCAGTGGCCAATATGAGTGCATAGCAGAACATAGAGGGTACAAAGGCCTACAAATCTGAGAAAAGTTTATCTCACTCTTGGCCTTGCTGCTTCCTAGAGCTGGGCTTCTCCATCTCTTCAACTTCCCATTGGTTTTCTCCACTTTATTCCCATTGAGACCCATTGAAGGCAACATGTGCACATGTTGCTCTATTCTTGTGAACACCTGTTATGTGGTTCAATGTGGTTCATCAATAGGCTATGTACTGACTACATATTATGTATTGTAGTGCTATTTAGAAATAGATCACATTGCTCTAACAAAGGCTACTTCTGTTACTACTAGACTACTACTAATGGTGATTATAACAATAGCATATAACATGATAATAGGTAGGGAAATAATAATAATAAAACATTTCTCCTTCATCTATTTATTATTATTATTGTTGTTATTTGATCATCAATACAGAATTAGATAATTAGATAATTTAATTGCCTTACATTTGTTAGGTTAGGCTATAATATGCTGGTAAATTCACTTACTGAAGTAGGGCCAATATATTAACCCCCGATGTTGACATTTAAAATAGTTAAGGTAAGGGTTAAGGTTAGGGTTAGGTAAGGGTTATGGTTATGGTTAATGTTAGGGTAAGGGTAGAGGTTAAGGATATGGACGTCCCAAGGATCCCGGATAGCACTGACCGAGCTTAGAGGGGGAGAGCAAGCGAAAGACACGAGAGAGAGAGAATGAAAAAAACTGCGTAGCGAACAGTTAGAAAGAGACCGGAGAGGTTCCTATTCTGGGTCGTACGGACGTTGTTGAGCTTTCCCTTACTTTTATGCAAAAAGACAACTCAATTGATCGTCTTGTCAAGGTAGGTTTGTTAACTATGTAAGCTTCGAGAAGATTTTGGACAAGCATATTTCGTGCAGACGGTTTCTATTGCGAAATAATGTTCTGACAGTGCTTTGTAAACAAACTATGTGTGGCTCTGCGCTCTGCTGTCTTTTAGGCTGTCCAAGCGTGGTTAGAATGTCACATGTGAACCTACAAATTTAATTTTTTTCAGTTTACGATATTGATGGAGTGTATTGTTAATATAATATATACTTTGTTATTGGTGTTTGTTGGCCCTTTCTCATATATAGCCTTTCTCATATACAGCCTGTTGATTCAATATATATATATATATATATATATATATATATATATATATATATATATATATATATATATATGAATAACACGGCTGAGTCCAACTCCCTCCTGGGAGTCAAGCGAGAACTCGACTGCACTAGATTTTCTTCAACATTGCACAATGTTTTTAACATAACATCTTAAAGGCTATATTATTAACATTATTTACATGTAGGCTATAACACATGTTATACGGATTATTCAAATAGCTTGTAGCCTAGGTCAAACGCAAATTGGAATGTGAGTTTATTCTATCAAACCGTTAGCCAGCGCCGAGGCGCATGTTATGGTGTAATGAATGTGCGTATGTAACTCCTCTCAAGAAGTTGTGTAGTAGCCTAACAGGTGAAAGTTGAACTTGAATTGCACATCTGTGTTAGTTAGGTAACTTTATAATTTAGATAAGAACTAGATAAATAAATGATCAATGCCGATGCAAAAAATATGGTGTGTCAGCCTGTCAATGTAGAAATAAGCAGTTGTATTATTATTTATCCTGGACAAACAGTTTTATTAGTATTTTATTTTAATTATTTTAGAGAAATACGCTATATATTATTGGAATGACTTTCAGTGCAACAAAGAAACTATGAGTAATTATCCACTCTAAAGTGTTTGTGGAGATGGCAGATGATGGGCTCAGAATATTTTTCTGAGATGTTTTTTATTTTATCCAAGTTTGCTGGTGAAAATGGGCTCATACTGTTTTTAAATTAACGGAATCAGTTGACAAAATGTTAACAACCATGTGATAATACACAACTGTGCATAATGACACATACTTGCTACTGTAGGCTATATGGGCTGCAGACTTTCTATTTGGTGTTTATATGCTGGTAAAGTAGTCCAATGTGTATCTTATTGCACCTGGAGAGCAATGCAGCCTGGCTAGTGGCCAGGTGATGCAGTCAAGGTGTGACATTCTCTCTGCTCCTGTTTATTTGAGTGCTTTATGCCAGTTGTTCTCCAAGCCTCCTTACCACAACTGAGTAAACATGGGGGTTTGGAACACAAACAATGGATTTAATTTAAGAGGCTTTATGTCAATGATTCAACATTTGATCTGGAATATACAAGCCACTTCATTTAGTTGGCCTAATAGTCTCTCAATCCCTCATTGACATGTGTCAGTTAGTGTTTTAGTTGTTTTATAACAAAATGGCCACACAGGATGCTGTGTCAAATGTGGTCAGTCGTCATAACAATGAAAACAAATAACAAACGTGTACTGTATGAGTAATCGCTCTGAGCTGGTGAATCAAATCACATTCCACTTGTTATTTTATTAGAATTGTTGGCCCTTTAGTACCAAAACTGACATTGTGTTTGCTGTCTTATTCCTCTCCTGTGAGAAATGAGCTCAACATATTTTGTACGCAATGGGCTTCAACTAACCTGAGATTAATTTATTCACACTGTGTTATAAAGGGAGCTCATTCACTTGTTTTCATCACATTTGGTGGTATTGGGGTTAGGAGAAGCACCATCACAGAATCGATGACGTGGACGTCGATTAAGGCAGCCCCCCTCACCTCTCTGATTCAGAGGGGTTGGGTTCAATGCGGAAGGCACATTTCGTTGGAATGCATTCAGTTGTACAACTGACGAGGTATCCCCTTTCCCTTTCCCTAATTAATGTCACAGAAGCCACTGATGTGTTTGCATTAAAATTCCACTGAAAGCAGTGCTGTATGGTTTTGGTTGTTGTCACTTAAGACATGGACATGTCCCATAATAGTACACTGTGTGACTCACATGTCAAGGAATGCAATTGTAACCACATACATTGATGTTAAAGTGTATGACTAGACTGTCATATGGCTCTACCTTACAAGCACAGACAGGTCTCTGTATAAAGGAAATACCCCTAAATTGTTGATGTGTTGATGACTAAAATGTCAATGTCACTGCAAGCTTTGATTGCTGATAAGATTTGTGTGTGTGTGTGTGTGTGTGTGCGCGTGCGTGCGTGTGTGTGTTACAAACGCACAGAGTACGGACATTGATGTTTGTATAAAGAAACTCAGATAAAGAAAGTCATTACTTCCTGCGATGCAGTGTGATTGCACCCCACCTTGTCCCTGTGTAGCCTGCCTCTTTCATGTTATGATGACATTATACACACACCAACTGACAGCAGCACAGGTCAGGATGCTTTGATGAGTGTTTTGCTAATCAGGGGTAACAGTCAGGTGCACTACCTGACTTCCTTGACCCCACCCACCACCCCTTGAAAATTAATGGATTTGGTAGATGTTTTCATTATTTTGACCTCCTGCAGTTATAGTTTTGCCTGACGACTCATTCTGAATTTAACTCTGCTGCTCTATGGATCGCTCCATACATTCATTGTGGAGAAGAAATGGTAGTAGGTGTGGTGTTTGGCCGAAGTGATGTGGATGGGTAGTCAGGCTAGTTATAATTGGAAGAGAAAATGTAAACTCTACTATAGCCTACTAGCTAGAAAGGTATCTCCAAACACATTTGTGCTAGTAGAAGCTGTTTAGCTGGTTAAACAAAGGTTAGCCATGTGTTGGCAAAAACTAATGTCCAAGTCAAGGAAGCTTACCAGCAGCCTTACCTGCTTTTTCAAGTCTATGTCAGATACTCCAGTGAGTGTAATTAGCTCCAATTACTGTAATTTGCTCAATATTAGGAGTTCAGAAATCAAGTTGGCATAGTTGGAAAGAAGATATTGGCCTCTTTCCCACTGTATGTATGCAATTTAAAATGTGTTTATTCTGTTGTTGCTAGTGATATTCATAAAAACAATCCACTTTTTTTCGTAAAAAAAGGATCCCCGGTTGAATACCCCTGATCTAGCTGATCCCATATCTCCTCTGCAGCATAATACCTACCCTGACAATCCACCACCCACAACCCCTCCTTATTCCTCCAACACCATTCCACCATCCAGGGCTCTGACTAGTTGGGTACCCAACATCAGGTAATCTTGCCTGTTTGGATTGATTTCTTTCCTCTCATTAGAAGTAAAGATTGAAAGAGGGATGCTTGCAGTAAGGATGTTCCTGACCCGAGTGCTCCTGTCATACAATGTTCACTACTATCTACTGCTTCTCTCTGGGCCTGCATGCTCTTTAGTAGATGAGGACTTCTGAATATACTGTCGACTTTGGCTCTGTTTTATTACTTAGATTTTATTTTTGAACGGTTTCTGTCTCTGTTCCCTTTGCTATTTGGCTGCTTATAAGCTCTGCTGTATTACTGTATTGGGCTTTCTGTCCTGATGACTGCAAAATATTTGTTGTACTAGATCCTGTTGATTATTTTCTTAATGGATAGTTTGCCCAGCTTCATCTGCACAATTTTGATGTTTTCACTCTATAAAATAAATAAGCACTAGGTCAGACATCAATGAAAACCGTTATGATAAACCATAAAGGATTGTTTGCACCACTTAACCCTGACCCACTTGGCATTATGTGAAGCGCTGCCTGGGGAGCCCACACAGTTAATTCAACTGGACTATGTAACTGGCCATTTCCACAGCCAAGGCAAAGTTTCAGAGGTCGGTTTGGGTCTGGCAGGCGTGGACAGTTGGCATGCCGGGCACGCATGAGCACAGCCTATCCTAGGCAGGGAGGGAGCAGAAACAGACACAGAGACACAGCCCCAGAAACAGCAGGGGAACAGGGGAAACCCTATGCTTAAGGATCCAGTCTCTCAACAGGCAGGGCAGGCCATGTGGTCACAGCATGCCCGTGTGCTTAGCCAGGGTTCCCCCACTTTATCTCTTTCCCTGCTACCAGGCAAGCCATGGCAGGGATACTGACCTGATGGGTCTTTACTGGAAGTGGTGGAGGAAAGAGGAATATGAGAGGTTTTGGTGCATGGATGGGGTGCTCTGATGCTGGTTAAGAGGTATGGGTAGTTGAAGTATTCCATGCATGCCTGTGATTAATTCCTGGACATTTTCATTCTGTGGTTTCCATGGCGCCGTGAGGTCGCCTAGCAAAAGAGCTCTCTACATATTTTAGGGCTGACCCCATTTAGTCGACTGGTGGATTGTTTGGTCGATAGGCTGTTGGTCGAGCGAGATTTCTTTAGTCTAGCACTTTTTTTTTTTTTAATGGTGCACAGGACACCTGTCTGATTCGCGCCTGTCTCAGTGGACTAATCCAATGCGGAAGCTACGGGGATGGCACAGTCCATCACTCTAAGACATGTGATGCTGAAATTGTATATGGTTATACTATGTTAAAAATAATGGTGCAACACTAATAAATCTAATATTATTTTATAACAAATGCTCTTTCTCCCGCGTTGGGTACGGTCGCTGTCTGCGGTTCTGAAAGATAATCTTCAGTGCGCCGTAGAATTGGTTCCTTTCCCTATGTTGCTATGTGCATAATAGCAAAGTTAACCAGCATATTGGGATTGAGAACAATGTGGCAGAGGCAGCAGCAGCAGAGACAAGAAAACAGCCCTTGCCTTAGCCTAATTGTCTAAGAAAATTGAGGAGAGAGGAAATCCCAACTTAATTAGGTCTATAATCAATAGCCTAACTGTTAAATCTGCCTGGCTTTATAAATCATCCATATATATCTACAGAAATAAGATAGATTTAGCTTCTGTTGCCTGTTTGAGTGTTTGTTTAATAGCCTACTGATTCATTGAGCACCAAGCCTCATGCAACGGCAAAATGTCAGATAAAGCAATTTCACAGATTCGGCAGTTTTTCATCTTTGCTATGCTGTAATAAAGGCTTTACACATTTCTTTTTCGTTAGAACAGACTGTTATTACTTCACATTTATTTAGTGCTGTTTACACTGTTCCAAATAGGCAGAACAATTATATTGTAATCTAACAGCACCTGTTTGTTACACATAATATGCACGCAGCTCTTGCTCCTATACCCTCCTTTTTCTTGATATCCTTCTTATTGTTATTATTACAATCATTATTATGATCATCATTATAATAAGTAATGTCGTTATCATTAGTAGGCTTAGTATAGCAGCCTTGTATAACCACCATCGAGCTGTAGGCCTAAAAGCGCATCCTGTTTAGTCTTAATACCGTAACTTACTTAGGCCTATATTTCAATATATAGGCTACTGTATCGATCAATCAATCATTCATACGTTCATGCCATCACACAGCATACGAGACTGTCAACGGGTGCTGAAGGTGGGTGTGGTGTGTGAATCAGGCGCAGGACGCAGAGGCTCAGTCCAAAGGCTTTAGTGCAATATTCACAAAAGACATAAGCCCGAAGGCGAATACACGGCGCACACAGGCGACAAAACAAACGGCGCACTAACATGTGCAAAAGAACCTCTCCAAAACACTGGAGGGAAAATAGTAGCTCCAACACGAAACAGAAGAACAATCACACACAAAGACACACACAACCAACGAGAACTAAATAGGACACTAACGAGGACTAACAAGACACAGGTGTACAACATCAAGACAAAACCAAACGAACATGAAACATAGATCGGTGGCAGCTAGTACTCCGGGGACGATGACCGCCGAAGCCTGCCCGAACCAGGAGGAGGAGCAGCCTCGGCCGAAAACCGTGACAGTACCCCCCCCTTGACGCGCGGCTCCAGCCGTGCGCCGACCCCGGCCTCGGGGACGACCAGGAGGACGCGGAGCAGGGCGCGCGGGATGGTCCCGGTGGAACTCCGACAGGAGAGATGGGTCTAGGATGTCCCTCCGCGGCACCCAGCACCGCTCCTCCGGGCCGTACCCCTCCCACTCCACGAGATACTGGAGACCCCCATCCGGCGTCTGGAGTCCAAGATGGACCGAACGGTGTACGCCGGAGCCCCCTCGATGTCCAGTGGGGGCGGAGGAGTCTCTCCTATCTCATTGTCCTGGAGTGGACCAGCTACCACCGGCCTGAGAAGAGACACATGGAACTAGGGGTTAATATTCTTATACTCAACAGGTAGATGTAACCTATAACACACCTCGTTCAATCTTCTCAGGACTTTAAAGGGCCCCACAAACCGCCGACCCAGCTTCCGGCAGGGCAGGCGGAGGGGTAGGTTTCTGGTAGAGAGCCAGACTCGATCTCCGGGTGCGTACACCGGCCCCTCACTGCGGTGGAGATCGGCGCTCGCCTTGTGACGAAGGACGGCCCGCTGCAGGTGGACGTGGGCAGCGTTCCACGTCTCTTCCGAGCGCCTCATCCAATCATCCACCGCAGGGGCCTCGATCTGGCTCTGCTGCCACGGTGCCAGAACCGGCTGGTAACCTAATACACATTGGAAGGGGGTTAGGTTGGTAGAGGAGTGGCGGAGAGAGTTCTGGGCCATCTCAGCCCAGGGGAGGTACCTTGACCACTCCTCAGGCCGGTCCTGGCAATACGACCTCAGAAACCTACCCACATCCTGGTTGACACGTTCTACCTGCCCGTTACTCTCCGGGTGGTACCCTGAGGTAAGGCTAACCGAGACCCCCAAACGCTCCATGAACGCTCTCCAAACACGGGAGGTAAACTGGGGGCCTCGATCAGACACTATATCCTCAGGCAGAGGGGAAGGTCTGTCTCAAAATCCACCGAGAGGTGGGACCATGGTCGTTGTGGAACGGGCAGGGGTTGTAACTTACCCCTGGGCAGATGTCGGGGCGCCTTACACTGGGCGCACACCGAGCAGGAGGAGACATAAACCCTCACATCCCTAGCCAAAGTAGGCCACCAGTATTTAGTGCTAAGGCAATGCACTGTCCGGCCAATACCCGGATGTCCAGAGGAGGGGGACGTGTGAGCCCAGTAAATGAGTCGATCCCGAATCTCGAGCGGAATGTACCTCCGACCCTCAGGACACTGTGGAGGGCTGGGGTCGGTACGCAACGCTCGCTCGATTTCGGCATCGACCTCCCATACCACCGGTGCCACAAGGCAAGACTCCGGTAGTATGGGAGTAGGCTCAACGGACCTCTCCTCCGTGTCATACCGCCGGGACAGCGCATCTGCCTTACCATTCTGGGACCCAGGGATGTACGTGATTTTAAATACGAACCTGGTGAGAAACATACTCCATCGAGCCTGGCGAGGGTTCAGTCTCCTCGCTGCCCGGATGTACTCCAGGTTCCGATGGTCAGTCAAAATGTACTCCTGAGTGGCGCAGTGGTCTAAGTCACTGTATCGCAGTGCTAACTGTGCCACTAGAGATCCTGGTTCGAATCCAGGCTCTGTCGCCGCCGGCCGCGACCGGGAGACTCATGGGTGGCGCACAATTGGCCCAGCGTCGTCCAGGGTAGGGGAGGGAATGGCCGGCAGGGATGTAGCTCAGTTGATAGAGCATGGCGTTTGCAACGCCAGGGTTGTGGGTTCGATTCCCACGGGGGGGCAGTATAAAAAAATAAATATGTATTCACTAACTGTAAGTCGCTCTGGATAAGAGCGTCTGCTAAATGACTAAAATGTAAATGTAAAAAAATGAGGAAAGGGTGTTGAGCCCCCTCAAGCCAATGCCTCCACACCTTAAGGGCTTGAACTACAGCTAACAGCTCCCTGTCCCCAACGTCATAGTTACGCTCCGCCGGGCTGAGCTTTTTAGAATAAAAAGCACAGGGGCGGAGTTTAGGTGGCGTGCCAGACCGTTGAGAGAGAACGGCCCCTATACCTGCCTCAGACGCGTCCACCTCAACCTGAAAGGGTAATGCGGGATCCGGATGCGCCAGCACCGGAGCCGACGTAAACAGGTCCTTCAGTCTCCCAAAGGCCCTGTCCGCATCAGCTGACCACTGCAGGCGCACCGGATCCCCTTTCAGAAGGGACGTGATGGGAGCTGCCACCTGTCCAAAACCCCGGATAAACCTCCGGTAGTAATTCGCAAAGCCCAAGAACTGCTGCACCTCCTTTACAGTAGTTGGGGTTTGCCAATTACGCGACAGCGGACACACGATCCACCTCCATTCTCACCCCCGACGCGGACAACCGATAACCCAAAAAGGAGACCGACTCCTGGAAAAACAGACATTTCTCTGCCTTGACATATAGGTCGTGCTCCAACAGCCTCCTCAATACACGACGCACCAGGGTTACATGCTCGGCTCGGGTAGACGAGTACACCAGAATATCATCAATGTACACGACCACCCCTTGTCCCTGCATATCCCGGAAAATGTCATCTACGAAGGATTGGAAGACTGATGGAGCATTCATCAATCCATATGGCATGACCAGATACTCGAAATGACCTGACGTGGTACTAAACGCTGTCTTCCATTCGTCGCCCTCCCTTATGCGCACCAAGTTATACGCGCTCCTGAGATCCAATTTTGTGAAAAACCGCGCTCCATGCAATGACTCCGTCATGGTCGCAATCAGAGGGAGTGGATAACTGTATTTCACAGTAATCTGATTGAGACCACGGTAATCAATGCACGGGCGCAACCCTCCATCTTTCTTCTTCACAAAAAAGAAGCTTGAGGAGGCGGGAGAAGTGGAGGGCCGAATGTATCCCTGTCTCAAAGATTCGGCTATGTAAGTCTCCATAGCTTTTCTCTCCTCTTGAGACAAAGGATACACATGGCTCCGTGGGAGCGCTGCTCCTGCCTGGAGATCAATCGCACAATCCCCCTGTCAGCTTCCTGCTTCCCCTGTTTGTCTCCTGGCCTCTAGAGGTCAGCTGTGTTCCCCTTTGCCTTAGTTTTTCCTCATGTGTCCTAATTAGCTTATCTATGTCACCTGTGCCTTGTTTCCCCTTGAGTATTTTAGCTGTGTGTTTTCCCCTTGTTTCTCACTTGGTTATTGCGTCCTGTCTATGTGTCTCCTGCTTTGTCCCACCGTATCAGTCCTAGTAAGTTATTCAAAGTTATCTTTAGTTTGTTTTTCTCCCCTCGGGGAGTTGTTTTGTTTTGCCTCCTGTTTTGGAACATTAAATCTACTTACCTGGAGTATTGCCTGGGGTGTTTCATTTGGGTCCTACAACATCTCCTCTGTGGCTAAGGGGTAGTACCCCCAGCTCTACACATTTGAGACCGGAGTTCTAGCCCGGCTTGTGACAGAGACATTCTCAACTCCTGGCCGAAATGATGAGTTCCCTTCACCAGCTCTTTGAACGCCTCCTTGGTTCTCCCCCTTCCCCCCGGTCACCTCCCAGTGACGACAGGCCTTCTCGGTTGGCGGAGCCCCGACTACCACCTCCCAAGCCCTTTTCTGGGGATCCAAGCTCTTGTCAGGGTTTCCTCACCCAATGCTCCCTCACCTTCGAGCTCCAACCCTCAAGTTTTCCCACAGACCGTTCCAAGATTGCCTACCTCATTACCCTTCTTTCAGACAAGGCGCTCGCCTGGGCCTCTGCGGTGTGGCAGTCCCAGGAGGCCTGTTGTGACTCCCACGCTGCATTTGTAGAAGAGTTCAAGCGGGTGTTCGATCATCCTGTCAGTGGGCGGGAGGCTTCCAAGCGCCTACTGTCTCTCCGTCAGGGCCCCCCGAAGCACGGCAGATTTTGCCATTGAGTTCCGAACCATAGCAGCAAGGAGCGGATGGAATGATGAAGCGCTGAGGGTCTGCTTTCAGGGAGGGTTATCTGAGCCCCTTCAAGATGAGTTAGCCACCCGTGAACCAGCTGAAGATCTCGAGTCCCTCATAGCCTTGGCCATCCGCCTGGACAATCGTCTAAGAGAGCGGAGAACGGCTCGCCGTCAGGTGTCTCAGTCCCAAGTTCCTCTGAGCAGCTCTGTTTCTCCTGTTTGGACTCCGTCATTCAGAGCTGCCCCGGCTCCTGAACTGCCCCAGGATTCCCCGGAGAGCATGCAGCTAGGCCGTTCCAGGCTTGCTTCCAACGAAAGGGAACGTCGCATGAGGGAGCGTCGGTGCCTCTACTGCGGGGTTGCCGGCCACTTCCGCTCCACTTGCCCCGAGCTTTCGGGAAACGCCTGTCCCCGCCCAGCTACAGGAGGGTTGTGATGGGGAAAATTAGAGCTCCTCCTACTAACGCGGTCCTAGCTATTCCAGCCACTCTGTCCTGGGAGGGCCACCAGCATCGGGTCCAGGCTATGATCGATTCCGGTGCCGCAGGTGATTTTATGGATGTAACCTTGGCTAAGGAACTTAAGATTCCTACCCAACTACTTCCTCAACCCCAGGCAGTTACAGCCTTAGATGGCAGACCTCTGGAACCAGGAAAAGTTACTGAGGCGACTCAGTCCCTGCGACTTACCATCTCTCAACACCAGCAGGAGGAGACCTTCTATCTCATTGACTCTCCCGAGTATCCTATTATCCTGGGTCACCCTTGGCTATGCAGACATAATCCCCAGATCGACTGGCCTACTGGCACCATTCTTAGCTGGGGTCCCACTTGCCAACTCACCTGCATGCTTCAGAGTTCCTCAGCCCCTAGTACCCAGTTTCAAGAGTCTGTTGACGTCTCCCGAGTCCCCAGTGTTTACCATCGGTTCAAAGCAGTGTTCAGCAAGGCCCGGGCTACTGCCTTACCGCCTCATCGCACTTATGACTGTGCCATTGATCTACTCCCTGGGTGCTGCCCTCCTAGAGGTCGGATCTTTTCCTTGTCCTCCCCGAGCACGCAGCTATGGACACCTACATTAAGGAGTCCTTGGCAGCCGGCCTCATCTATGCCTCTACTTCCCCGGCTGGGGCGGGCTTCTTTTTGTTGAAAAGAAAGACGGGGGTCTGAGGCCTTGTATTGATTACCGGGGACTCAACAAGATCACGGTTCGGAATCGATACCCTCTTCCTCTCATGGCCACTGCTTTTGAGCTGCTTCAAGGGGCTTCCATTTTTACTAAGCTGGATCTCCGCAATGCTTACCATCTCGTGCGGATCCGGCCAGGAGACGAATGGAAGACGGCGTTCAACACGCCCACGGGACACTATGAATATCGGGTGATGCCGTTCGGGCTCACCAATGCCCCCGCAGTATTCCAAGCCCTGATTAATGATGTTCTCCGGGATATGCTTAATCTGTTCGTCTTCGTGTACCTGGACGATATCCTCATCTTCTCGAGGTCACTGAAGGAGCATGAGGGGCATGTTAGCCGGGTTCTCCAGAGGCTCCTTGACAATCACCTCTACGTTAAGCCTGAGAAGTGTGAATTTCATGTTTCTCAGACTCAGTTTCTCGGGTTTATTGTCACTCCCGGGCACCTAGAGATGGATCCCAAGAAGGTCAAGGCGGTCCACGATTGGCCCACACCTGCCACGGTCAAGGAGGTTCAACGGTTCATTGGCTTTTCTAACTTCTATCGGAAGTTCATCAAGAATTTCAGCTCGGTGGTAGCCCCCTTGACGACGCTTACCAAGGGAGGAGGGACCAAGATTCACTGGGGTCCGGAAGCAGCAGGGGCCTTCGAGGATCTCAAGCGCCGCTTCACTTCTGCTCCGATTCTGGTGACCCCTGACCCAGAGAGACCTTTCGTGGTGGAGGTGGACGCCTCAGAGGTGGGGGGTGGGAGCCGTCCTGTCACAGAGGGGTGCGGATGGGAGATTACACCCTTGTGCCTTCATGTCTCGCCGCCTGTCTGAGGCCGAGCGCAACTACCACGTGGGGGGATCTAGAGTTGCTTGCGGTTAAACTGGCCTTGGAAGAGTGGCGCCATTGGCTTGAGGGGGCTCAGCACCCTTTCCAGGTTCTCACAGACCACAAGAACCTGGAATATCTCCAACAGGCTAAGCGGATGAACCCTCGGCAAGCACGATGGTCCCTTTTCTTTAATCGATTCCAGTTCATCCTGACTTACCGACCTGGCACCAAGAACGTCAAGCCGGATGCTCTGTCTCGAGTCTATTCTCCCGAGGTACAAGAGAAGCCCTTGGCATCGATTATTCCGAGGTCTAGGATCGTCGCACCTCTTCAGTGGGAACTAGAAAGAGGGGTACGAGAAGCTCTTGCCCATGAGCCCGATCCAGGCGGTGGTCCTGCCGGTCGCCTGTTCGTTCCTCTCTCGGTTCGGGCCCGCATCTTGCAGTGGGGTCATGAGTCGCCCTTGACATGCCATCCTGGCAGTGCTCGCACACTGGAGTTCCTCCGACGGCGGTTTTGGTGGCCGTCCATCAAGAAGGACGTGCAGGTCTTTGTTGAGGCCTGCCCTGTGTGCAACCAGGGAAAAGTCGACACGCCAGCGACCCCAGGGACTGCTCCATCCCTTACCTGTTCCTCGAAGGCCATGGTCACACCTTTCTCTGGACTTTGTTACGGGACTTCCTCTATCCCAGGGCAACACCGTCATCCTGGTGGTGGTAGACCGTTTCTCTAAGGCTGCCCGGTTTATTCCCCTGCCCAAGCTGCCCTCGGCTAAGGAGACTGCGGAGCTCCTCATGAACCATGTCTTCCGGATATTTGGCATTCCCCTGGACGTGGTCTCTGACCGAGGTCCCCAATTCTCGTCCCGGTTTTGGGGGGCCTTCTGCAGGCTTATTGGGGCCACAGCCAGCCTATCGTCAGGATTCCATCCAGAGTCTAATGGCCAAACGGAACGGATTAATCAGGATCTGGAGACCACCCTGCGGTGTATGGCGGCCAGTAATCCCACGTCTTGGGCCACCTATATTATTTGGGCTGAATATGCCCACAACACCCTCCAGTCCTCAGCCACCGGATTGTCCCCCTTCGAATGCCAGTTCGGTTACAACCCTCCTTTGTTTCCAGAGGAAGAGGCGCAAGTTGGTGTTCCCTCGGCCCAGCGCTTAGGCGGACCTGGAAGAAGGCCAGGTGTACCCTCCTTCGGACCTCCCAGAGATACCAAAGTCAGGCTAATCGCCACCGCCGGACGGCCCCTAGTTTCCGAGCTGGTCAGAGAGTTTGGTTGGCCACTAAGAACTTGCCCCTCCGGGTCGAATCCAAGAAGCTTTCCCAGAGATACATCGGCCCTTTCCGCATTTCTAGAAAGGTTAACCCTGTGTCGTATCGTTTAGTTCTGCCTCGCTCCCTTAGAGTTAACCCCACTTTCCATGTTTCACTCCTTAAACCTGTCTTGTCTTCTCCTTTTGCCCCCCCACACAGACCCCCGCCACCTCCCAGGATCATAGACGGCCAGCCAGCCTACACAGTCCGCCGGATACTGGACTCCCGGAGGGTCCAGAACTCTCTGCAGTATCTGGTGGACTGGGAGGGCTACGGGCCAGAGGAGCGCTCCTGGGTTCCGGCCAGGGACATCCTGGACCCAGGGTTGATCCGAGATTTTCGCACCCTGGGGCCAGGGTGTTCTGGAAGGAACGTCAGGAGTCGTTCCTAGAGGAGGGGGTCCTGTCAGCTTCCTGCTTCCCCTGTTTGTCTCCTGGCCTCTAGAGGTCAGCTGTGTTCCCCTTTTGCCTTAGTTTTTCCTCATGTGTCCTAATTAGCTTATCTATGTCACCTGTGCCTTGTTTCCCCTTGAGTATTTTAGCTGTGTGTTTTCCCCTTGTTTCTCACTTGGTTATTGCGTCCTGTCTATGTGTCTCCTGCTTTGTCCCACCGTATCAGTCCTAGTAAGTTATTCAAAGTTATCTTTAGTTTGTTTTTCTCCCCTCGGGGAGTTGTTTTGTTTTGCCTCCTGTTTTGGAACATTAAATCTACTTACCTGGAGTATTGCCTGGGGTGTTTCATTTGGGTCCTACAACATCTCCTCTGTGGCTAAGGGGTAGTACCCCCAGCTCTACACATTTGAGACCGGAGTTCTAGCCCGGCTTGTGACACCCCCTGTCTATGAGGAGGCAACTGTGTCGCCCTAGTTTTACTAAACACGAGAGCTAAATCCCCATATTCAGGCGGAATGTGCAGTGCGGGCACTTGGTTTGGACTTTCCACCGAAGTCGCCCCCACGGAAACACCCAGACATCGCCCCTCGCACTGAGCAGACCACCCATCGAGAGCCCTCTGTTGCCACGAAATAGCAGGGTTATGGGTGCTTAACCAGGGAATTCCCAGCACCACCGGGTACGCAGGAGAGTCGATCAGATACAGCTGTATAGTCTCTTCATGACCCCCCTGCGCACACATCCTAAGTGGCGCTGTGATCTCCCTAATCAGCCCCGACCCAACGGGCGGCTATCTAAGGCATGAACGGGAAAAGGGTTTTCAACAGGTAGGAGAGGGATCCCTAAATCTAAACAAAACTTCCGATCAACAAAATTCCCAGCTGCGCCTGAATCTACTAGCGCCTTATGCTGGGAATGAGGTGCAACCTGTGGAAAACAAACAGGTATACAAAAGTGCGCAACAGAAAGCTCTGGGTAAGTGGGACGTCTACTCACCTGGGAGGCCCCCCCAGTGCGTGGCCTGTTGTCTTCTCCCCTGGAGAACCCTCCCCAGCACCTGGCCGCAGTGTGCCCTCCACGACCGCACTTGGTGCAGGAGACAGGCCCCCTCGGGCTCCTCCTCCTCCTTTCTCTAGCGCCGGCACCCCCGAGCTCCATAGGGCTCGGCTCGGAGGTGCCGGAGGGCGGAATGGAAGGACCCCCTCGGGACGTCCCACGGGTGGCCAGCAGGGTGTCCAGACGGATGGACATATCGACCAACTGGTCGAAGGTAAGATGGGTATCCCTGCAGGCCAACTCACGTTGAACGTCCTCCCGTAGGCTACATCGAAAATGGTCGATGAGGGCCCGTTCATTCCACCCTGCGTCCGCCGCTAGAGTCCGGAACTCTAAAGCAACGCCTGTGCGCTCCTCCTCCCCTGTCTCAGGTGGACTAGACGCTCCCCGCCGCTTTGCCCTCAGGTGGATGGTCGAACACGGCCTTGAAGCGACGGGAGAACTCGGCGTAGGAGATGGTGTGGGCGTCCATCTTCCTCCACTCGGGCGTTAGCCCACTCCAACGCCTTGCCCGTGAGACAGGAGATGAGGGCGGAAACGCTCTCGTGTCCCGAGGGCACCGGGTGTACAGTGGCCAGGTAGAGCTCCACCTGCAGGAGGAACCCCTGACACCCGGCAGCTGTTCCGTCATACGCCCTCGGGAGCGAGAGCCGAATCCCCCTGGGTTCCGAACCTGGGACTGGTGGACCGGCCGATGGGGTGGGCAGGGTAGGTGGAGTTGTGGGTACCCTGCTGGCCTCCCATCGGTGCAAGGTGTTGATTACGTCCTGTAGAGCGGTCTCCAGTTGTCTTATCTGGCCATCTTGCCCACGGATATGCTCCTCGAGCGACACAGGCGTCACTGCCGATCCTGCTGATTCCATTAAGGTGTGTGATTCTGTCAACGGGTGCTGAAGGTGGGTGTGGTGTGTGAATCAGGCGCAGGACGCAGAGGCTCAGTCCAAAGGCTTTAGTGCAATATTCACAAAAGACATAAGCACAATAAGCCCGAAGGCGAATACACGGCGCACACAGGCGACAAAACAAACGGCGCACTAACATGTGCAAAGAACCTCTCCAAAACACTGGAGGGAAAATAGTAGCTCCAACACGAAACAGAAGAACAATCACACACAAAGACACACACAACCAACGAGAACTAAATAGGACACTAACGAGGACTAACAAGACACAGGTGTACAACATCAAGACAAAACCAAACGAACATGAAACATAGGTCGGTGGCAGCTAGTACTCCGGGGACGACGACCGCCGAAGCCTGCCCGAACCAGGAGGAGGAGCAGCCTCGGCCGAAACCGTGACAGAGACATTCATGCTTTGAAATGCAATCAAGCATTTTAGTTTTAAAATTAAATAATAAAGGGAGCTTTGATTAATTTGCCTAAACAATAAATAAAGCGCAATTCACGAATGCATGCAACTGTTTTTAGTCTGCTGTAATAAAGGCTGTATATATATTTTTCCCCATTAGAACAGACTCTCTGGTACACTTATTTATTTAGTGTTATTTACACTGTTCCAAATTTTCAGAAATAATTATAAAATTGTAATCTAACAGCAACTGTTTGGCACACATAATACTCACACAACGCTTTCTCCTATACCCTCCTTTTTCTTGATCTCTTTTTTGACTTCCCCTACCCTCCTGAGCAACCAGTAAACATTCAACCGTTTCGAGTTTTTTTTTCACTTCCTCCGCATCCATTTTGCTGTCGACATTACTGTGTTCGGAGTTTATTATAACCAATTCATTTATGTGATTATGATAGGCCCTATTCGGCACATGCATGCGATGCTTACATGTTTCACATGAAGTGAGCAAGGGTTGAGGGAATAGGCAATGGTTTTTCCTCAACAAATTAGGGATTTCGGTAACAGAACATTTCAGTCAGAAACAAGTAGGAAACTAAATGGCTGAAATGATGTTGCAGCTTCAGCACGGACAGCGCAATAAAGACTTACAATTGGTCGAAAGAACAGGACGAATCTCGGTCAACCAAGATTATTTTTTTAGTCGGGGACAGCCCTAACCAATTTTAATAGTTGTAGGTGTTTTTTGACAATCGTTTTAAATCCACTTTTAATTTTGTTATCAAATCAAAGTTTATTTGTCGTGTTACTCGTGTACACAGTTCAGCAGATGTTATAGTGGGTGCAGCAAAAATGCTTATGTTTCTAGCTCTTAACAATGCAGTAAAATGTCAAACAAGTACACAAATAATCAACATTTAAAAAAACTAAAAAATGGCGAAACAAATCCAATTAACCCAAATAGCACTCTAACAGTAATACAATCTATATGTATCTACACCGGATGAATTTACACAATATATACTAAGAATGATATGTACAGTCGTGGTCAAAAGTTTTGAGAATGACACAAGTATTGGTCTTCACAAAGTTCGCTGCTTCAGTGTTATGAGATATTTTTGTCAGATGTTACTATGGTATACTGAAGTATAATTACAAGCATTCCATAAGTGTCAAAGTATTTTATTGACAATTATATTATGTTTATGCAGAGAGTCAATATTTGCAGTGTTGACCCTTCTTTTTCAAGACCTCTGCAATCCGCCCTGGCATGCTGTCAATTAACTTCTGGGCCACATCCTGACTGATGGCAGCCCATTCTTGCATAATCAATGCTTGGAGTTTGTCAGAATTTGTGGGTGTTTGTTTGTCCACCCGCCTCTTGAGGATCGACCACAAGTTCTCAATGGGATTAAGGTCTGGGTAGTTTCCTGGCCATGGACCCAACATGTCGATGTTTTGTTCCCTGAGCCACTTAGTTATCACTTTTGCCTTATGGCAAGGTGCTCCATCATGCTGGAAAAGGCATTGGTCGTCACCAAACTGTTCTTGGATGGATGGGAGAAGTTGCTCTCTGAGAATGTGTTGGTACCATTCTTTATTCATGGCTGAAGCCCACTCCCTTGGCTGAGAAGCAACCCCACACATGAATGGTCTCAGGATGCTTTACTGTTGGCATGACACAGGACTGATGGTAGCGCTCACCTTGTCTTCTCCGGACAAGGTGTTTTCCGGATGCCCCAAACAATCGGAAAGGGGATTCATCAGAGAAAATGACTTTACCCCAGTCCTCAGCAGTCCAATCCCTGTACCTTTTGCAGAATATCAGTCTGTCCCTGATGTTTTTCCTGGAGAGAAG
Source organism: Coregonus clupeaformis (assembly GCF_020615455.1). NCBI lineage: Eukaryota > Metazoa > Chordata > Actinopteri > Salmoniformes > Salmonidae > Coregonus > Coregonus clupeaformis. The sequence goes on along the minus strand of NC_059221.1, from coordinate 52,751,165 downwards.
TGTCTTTACTGCCCTTCTTGACACCAGGCCATCCTCCAAAAGTATTTGCCTCACTGTGCGTGCAGATGCACTCACACCTGCCTGCTGCCATTCCTGAGCAAGCTCTGCACTGGTGGTGCCCCGATCCCGCAGCTGAATCAACTTTAGGAGACGGTCCTGGCATTTGCTGGACTTTCTTGGGCGCCCTGAAGCCTTCTTCACAACAATTGAACCTCTCTCCTTGAAATTCTTGATGATCCGATAAATGGTTGCTTTAGGTGCAATCTTACTAGCAGCAATATCCTTGCCTGTGAAGCCCTTTTTGTGCAAAGCAATGATGGCATGTGTTTCCTTGCAGGTAACCATGGTTAACAGAGGAAGAACAATGATTTCAAGCACCACCCTCCTTTTAAAGCTTCCAGTCTGTTATCCTAACTCAATCAGCATGACAGAGTGATCTCCAGCCTTGTCCTCATCAACACTCTCACCTGTGTTAACGAGAGAATCACTGACATGATGGCAGCTGGTCCTTTTGTGGCAGGGCTGAAATGCAGTGGAAATGTTTTTTTTGGGATTAAGTTCATTTTCATGGCAAAGAGGGACTTTGCAATTAATTGCAATTCATCTGATCACTCTTCATGACATTCTGGAGTATATGCAAATTGCCATCATCAAAACTGAGGCAGCAGACTTTGTGAAAATTAGTATTTGTGTCATTCTCAAAACTTTTAATCCAGAATATAAATAAATATGCGGTGTGTACAGTGGTGTAGTGGAGGGTATACGCAGGTATACTCTGTATACCCACTTATTTTTCAGTGGGCATTGCGTATACTCACTTCTTAATCCCCACTGTACGTATCAATGTAGTGTAGTGGAGGTATACGGCGTATCAATTAATAAGGCTGATGGAACAGAACAGAATGTTTAGCTTAAAATGTTGATGAACTATTATTTGTTCACATTTTTGCAGCAGAAATGTACACACAGCAGTAGGCCTACGTGTGAATGTTCCAAAATGCAATTTGCGGGAAAACACCTTTCTAAAATGCACACCGCACATGGGCAGAGAAATAAATATCAGTTAGGGGGGATTTAATGATGCAACAACTATCATGGGTTGCTAATATGATTAGGATAATGCCTTTGGCTGCTAGACAATGAAGGAAAGTTGAAAGAAAATAGTCTTTATAAAAAATTATTGCCTCCACATTTCTATGGTGGGATTTTGTCTATAGGCTACTTTGATGCAAGGTAAGACATGCTTCATAATATGAAGTAAAATGACCAGGTTTCAAACAAGTAAGGAACAGGAAAAATATAGCGACGCTAATGAAAGGCCTAACCGTCTTTTGGTAAATGGAAAGGCTTTCCCAAAAACCTTCTCTATTAAATGTTAACTAGCTACAAAGTAGCCTATGCCTACCTGTCAGAATGATATTATGATTATTTGAGTCAATCCAGTGGCCAACTCCATCTCATGTGCTACAGAAACACCACTAACCAAACAGCAGTGCTAGGTGCCTGCACACTTGAAATAAAGGGTAACTACTCTCAAAATTCTAAATTTCTTAGATTTTTCCCAGACCTCAAAAGTGGTCTCCTGATGTGGTTTAATTATTGTTATGGACTTAGAACATAGATTTTTTTTTTGGTCTGTTTGGAAAATGTTTTGGCAAAATTTGAGTACACCCACTTCTCCAGGCACCACTACACCACTGGGTGTGTATAAACATTGTAACTAAAATGCAATGGACAGTGCATTCGGAAAGTATTCAGACCCCTTGACTTTTTCCACATTTTGTTACATTACAGCCTTATTCTAAAATTGATTACATGTTTTGTTTTCCTCATCAAGCTACACACAATTCCCATAATGACAAAGCTAAAACTGTTTTTTAGTAATCTTTGCAAAGGTAAAATAAATAAATACATGAAATATTACATATACATAAGTATTCAGACCTTTTACTCAGTACTTTGTTGTAGCACCTTTGGCAGCGATAACAGCCTCAAGTCTTCTTGGGTATGAATCTACAAGCTTGGCACACCTGTATTTGGGGAGTTTCTTCCATTCTTCTCTGCAGATCCTCTCAAGCTCTGTCAGGCTGGATGGGGAGCGTCGCTGCACAGCTATTTCCAGGTCTCTCCAGAGATGTTCGATCGGGTTCAAGTCCGGGCTCTGGCTGGGCCACTCAAGGACATTCAGAAACTTGTCCCAAAGCCACTCCTGTGTTGTCTTTGCTGTGTGCTTAGGGTCGTTGTCCAGTTGGAAGGTGAACCTTCGCCCCAGTCTGAGGTCCTGAGTGCTCTGGAGCAGGTTTTCATCAGGGATCTCTCTGTACATTGCTACGTTAATCTTTACCTCGATCCTGACTAGTCTCCCAGTCCCTGCCGCTGAAAAACATCCCCACAGCATGATGCTGCCACCACCATGCTTCACTGTAGGGATGGTGTCAGGTTTCCTCCAGACGTGACGCTTGGCATTCAGGCCAAAGTGTTCAATCTTGGTTTCATCAGACCAGATCATCTTTTTTCTCATGCTCTGAGAGTCCTTTAGGTGCCTTTTGACAAACTCCAAGCGGGCTGTCATGTGCCTTTTACTGAGGAGTGGCTTCCGTCTGGCCACTCTACCATAAAGGCCTGATTGGTGGAGTGCTGCAGAGATGGTTGTCCTTCTGGAAGGTTCTCTCATCTCCACAGAGGAACTCTGGAGCTCTGTCAGCGTGACCATCGGGTTCTTGGTCACCTCCCTGACCAAGGCCCTTGTCCCCCGATTGCTCAGTTTGGCCGGGCGGCCAGCTCTAGAAAGAGTCTTGGTGGTTACAAACTTCTTCCATTTAAGAATGATGGAGGCCACTGTGTTCTTGGGGACCTTCAATGCTGCAGACATTTTTTGGTACCCTTCCCCAGATATGTGCCTCGACACAATCCTTCGACCTCATGGCTTTGTTTTTGCTCTGACATGCACTGTCAACTGTGGGACCTGATATAGACAGGTGTGTGCCTTTCCAAATCATGTCCAATCAATTGAATTTACCACAGGTGGAATCCAATCAAGTTGTAGAAACATCTCAAGGATGAACAATGGAAACAGATTGCACCTGAGCTCAATTTCGAGTCTCATAGGAAAGGGTCTGAATACTTATGTAAATAAGGTATTTCTGTTTTTTATTTTAATAAATTTGCTAACATTTCTAAAAACCTGTTTTCACTTTGTCATTATGGGGTATTGTGTGTAGATTGATGATGGGAAAAAAGTATTTAATCAATTTTAGAATAAGGCTGTAACTTAACAAAATGTGGAAAAAGGAAGGGGTCTGAATACTTTACGAATGCACTGTATATTGATCCACGGCAGTGCAAGACTGTTAAGTCAGTTATTTTACTAACTGAACTGAGAAGCTATTTAGCTAGATAGCTGACAGTTTTTATTTGTAACAACAAGAGATGGCAGAGGATCACAAAAGTTATTCCAAAGTGGACTTTCCCTTTTGACTGTAGTGAGCTTCAAGCTTAGTGGTTGCTTGGCTTCACCCAGGTGGGTTTTACATGTTTTTCGGAGGAGTTTATCAAGGAGTCTACGACTGGGGATGGCAAGAGGTGACCTGACTTCTGACTTGTTAACCCCATGGATCTGATCATCGTTTCCCCCCTGCTCAACCCTTAATCTGGGCCTTTTGGTTTTTGGGTGAAGTCTGGCTTCTCTTGGCGTCCATGAATACACGCCACTGGAGGAGGGAGGGAAGGAGGAAGAAAAGGGAAAAGGGGAGGAGGTGTTGCTGATAGGAGGTTGAAATTGTCCATGTTTGACCACTGAAAATCATAAAGGCTGTTATTGGGGTAGGATAATCAAATCTTAGATTAGGACTAAGCGGGGTTCCAATTTGAGCATGAGGAAGTGACTAGCCAGTGTTGCCCAATCAGAGTGCAGTGTCATGTAGGCTACAAGGCTGTGGGCGCGTTCGACATTGCAGCCGACTTTAAAGGTGAGTCGAGACTGACTGATCTACAAATCACCTTGCATCTAAAAAATGACTCAATCTTATTTTTAGATCAGTCATTCATGATTTACCCATGATACAGTGTTAATGATCTCCAACACAGCCAATGAGTCCATCAGTGTGTGGCGTGGCCATTTTCATATGGCCATGGTGTTGGTTGGTTTCTTTTGAAATTCTGTCTCTCGTCTCTCTCTCTGCCTTTAGCTGAGTAACAGTGGGTTGCCCAGTCCAAGCAGAGATTAAACCTCACTAGGGTGAGCGTGAAACAGGTTTAAAATGTTTTCAACCAGCGAGAGGAGGAAGGGAGAAAGACAGTTAAAGGGAAATATATACTGTAGTAGGGGAGGAGTCCCTGGGTGAATGAGAAAGCATGTGGTGGTGAAAGCAAGGCTCACACTAACCCCTACCTCCCCTAACCCCACTAACCCCACCCCTTTCAGTTGGGCTCAAACTAATCTGATAGTCACATGACCTCCAGAGCTCTCAGCCTTGCCTAGGCAAGACTGATCTGTCTGTCAAATACATAATGAAGCTTGGGTGACTGTTGACAGCTACATTACATTACTCTGAAGTTTGTATCTATTAACACTAAATGGGCTACATTGTTAACAAGAAGTTTATCATCCAACCAAAATCCTTCCTTTTAAAATGGTTGGATGGTCAGTATAGTCATCAACACCCATAGAGTTGAATCCCTCCTGCTGGTCTTCATGTGCCAGTGCAATGCATCAGTCTCTCTCTCTCTCTTCCTCTTTCACTTTTGCTCTCTCTCTTTCACTATATTTCTCTGATAGAATGTAAAAATATATATATTTTAAAGATTTCTCTCTTCCTCTGTGTTGTGCACCAGACACTGAGACGCGTGATAAGGCCTCCGGATATTATCTTTGTGACACACCAGAAATAGCCAGCGCTCTCGAAGAAGAGCGCACTCTCAGCCAGCCATGGGAAGGTAGCATGCAAATTTGGGAGGGGCATGTGGCTGTGAGCATCACGTTTTTCCTCAAACGTCGCCTGTGGCTGTTTTTGTTTTTGCTGTGATTCTGAGTTTCTGAAATGTGTGAGTTAAGCTGACTGAGTTAAGCTGACTGGGTTAAATGTGATATATTTGTTAAATGTGATGGTCTTTGGATGTACCTTACTTAACTTTTATTTCTGGTTAATACCTTCTTAAATGTCCATTGGCATTGTTTTGTGGTAAGGCTGGGGGATAACTGGTGTTATTTATCCTTGTTGCAATGTGAAAATTGTATGCAAATAGTTTTCACCATATTCTCAGTTATTTTCTGTAAAGTAAACAACACACATGAGCAAAATGCTGTTCTATGCTACAACCACTTCACCAGAGTTACATTCAATAGGCTCTAAACAGGAGCAGGCATGTTCACATTGAAGCTGAACCAACAGGGATGCTCATTTGCATTCTCATAGAATTTACAATATATTCTAATAATTTACATTATTGTGCTATCATATGACTGATGTGCATTTCGTCCAGCCGAACATATTATTTTAAAAGTAATTAATTAAAAGCTATCAAAGCTTCGTAAGGCATGCTCACCTCATGCTGTGTTGGCACCGGTGGACATGTAAGAAGACGTTTGAACTTTAATGTTTGATCAACTCTACAGGAGGTCCAATTTGCAGAATTCGTTCATATGTTAGCAAATATCAATATCACTCACATGCAGCTCAGAGCAAGCCTTAGCTACCATGCTAACCACTTTGGGCCCTGACGTTGAAATTATTTACCTGTCTGTTAGAGATAGAGACCAGTAGAGCCTACTAAGGGTGAATTCCCAACCGACCACATCATTCCACACAATGTTTTGCCTCAAGCCTCAAATTTTCACCTAGTCTTCAGGTGCCACGATGCCAAAGATACATACTTCCTCACCCTTCACTCTTCAACCTTCTGGCTACACTGTCCTGTCAAGACGGGCACAGAACATAGATTTGTAAATGAAGAGAAAGACTTAACAGAATGGACTGGATGAGTATACAGAAGTAGAATCTTAATTCGAGCCAGTTTGCTACAACACGAAAATAATCCTGCAGTAACAGGAAATGTGAATTATTATGTGGATTATAATGAATGGGGATTTTTGTAGGGGTTGATACATTTTTCGCAAGGGAAAATCAAGTCTGAAATTTCAAGGTGGAAATTACAGACTTCAGAAGTCTTTTTAAACCTCAAATACACTACAAGTTTTACATTTCCTGCATTGCAGGAAAGTTCTCCTGCAACAGGGTAATCAAATTAAGATCCTACATCTGTAGCTAGCTATACTATCTACAGTATGTTGTATGCATCTGTGTGACCAGTGTTCCTGTTGTTCAGTGGATAAGGCGAGGCAGTAATATCCCCCCAGATAACCTGGAGGAGAGACTCTAATCTAGTGGCTCCAGTAATGCACTAGAGGTCAGGGATCATCTGCTCTGCCCTTATTGCCATAAATCAGCCTGGCATCAGCCTTGCATTAGTTCACTGAAAGGTCAAGCCTTATAAGCTCACCCATGACTTGACCAATGGCTGGCTGCTACACTGAAGATTATTCTATGTGCTTCAGTGAAGGTGATGTCGTCTAGACTCTTATATGGTCCTCCACTGATGATTTCTGTTTCTATTCCTATTGGGTCATTTTGGTCTGGTGTTTGGTTTATATTTTGCCTTGTCTTTCCTGGTTTTGGTTTTGTTGAGGATTGTGTTGGCTGGTTAGGGTTTGTATTGGCTGTATTTTTCAGCAGATGGTTTTGTTTGGACACTGGCTGGTTGTGGTGTATAATTGTACAGTGTGTTCTGGAGAACTCAACTGTATCCTTTTGGCTTTCTGAGGACTTTCTTCTTGGTTAAAGATCCTGGCAGAGAGTAAAGTGGTCAAGCCCTCTGTTTGAATGGAGTTTGAGAATCTGGCTGTTAAATGTAGTGTTACTTAAAGCAGGATGAGGTCTAACCGGTAGTCGATCACCACATCCACGTTCAAGCCTATTAATGGTTTAGTTACAGCAGGAGATCCTCACCTCATAAAATATAAAACCCTGACTGAATGATGAAGCATGTGGGTGGCAGAGAACTAAGAAGAAGGGAAGGAGTGAGACAGAAATAGGGAAATAAGAACATCTCATCAGATGCCGCACACACACACACTCACACACACACACACACACACACACACATCATGTTGCCATTATTCCCGAACCCGCTTAATCCTAGAGTGTTAAAAAAAAAAAAAAACATTTAGGTCATGGCTGCGCTCCCTCTGGGGAATGGGCCAAATGTCTTTAGCAGATTAAGACAATGAAGCGGATGATGATGATTATGATGATGATCCAGAATGGAACAGGCCTTTTGTAAAAATGAATGTTGCTGCTTCATAGTGGTGTTGTGTTTTATAATCTGTTGTTTGACAGGATCAGGCTGCCGAGCTGATTGAGCAAGTCTAAAGCCATGTCGGTTGGTCGGTCGGGCTGTCTGTCTGGTGCCAAACCTCAGGCCCCCCCTGTCCCTCTCCATCTCTTTCCATCTCAGTAGGAGCTGTGGTTCTGGCTGTCTTAATCACACGTATGTCTCTCTCTCTCTCTCTTTCTCTCTCTCTCTCTCTCTCTCTCTCTCTCTCTTTCTCTTTCTCTCTTTCGCTCTCTCTCTCTATCTCTCTCTCTTTCTCTCTCTATTGGTTCCCCTTTAAATTGAAAATAAATATCCTAATGGATAAGAAAGTATTGTCTCATTTATGGGCCCCGTCTTCCCCTCTGTCCTAGCCTGTCTGTTCTTCTTCTCATCCCTCTCCATCTGCCTCTATCTAGTGCAGAGCTAGTGTAATGTGGACCGTCAGAGTGTGGATCTGTGGTTCTATTGGTTCTATTACTTCATCATTGCCCCCGGTGGCTCTTCTCCTCTCCAGTGTGGCTCGCTGCTGCTCACTCTGCACGACATCTCCCACCCACCCCTATCTCTCTCTCTCTCTCTCTCTCTCTCTCTCTCTCTCTCTCTCTCTCTCTCTCTCTCTCTCTCTCTCTCTCTCTCTCTCTCTCTCTCTCTCTCTCTCTCTCTCTCTCTCTCTCCCAACCCTGCTGCTCAGCTTGCACTGGAGGAACCTCATGTAACATCTCCAAAGTATAGTTGAAGGAGAAAATTAAATATTGACTGGAGTACTCTCATTAACATGAATAGAGTATGGTTTTACCCCACACTGGTGGCTGCCTCTGTGCACAGCCTGGGACATATCAATGATTAAACACAGAAAAGTATCTGATAACCCAGGCCGGTGAAGACAAGGACTCCATGTGCAGGGGGAGTCTGTGTGTACAGTGTGTGTGTGTGCGTGCTTGAGTGCGTGTGTGTGTGCATGGGGTCAGGGTGCAACGTTTGATAAACAAACAGAACCCTTGTTCATATCACACTTACTGTATAAGTGCAACCTTGCAGTTTTAAAACATCAGTGTTTTTTCTTCCCAGTTCCCACCTTTCTCAAAGGTACACCAGTGAAGTAAGTCTGACTCTGGTAACATGTCCCATTTGTGGTACTGCTGTACTGTACAGTGTAGTCCCCTTCTGTTGCACAGGGTCCCACGCTTCCTCTGGGTAGCATTCAACCACATGAAATGATCTCATGTGCTATTAAAAATATGCAGCGAGGGGAAGAGGGAGAGAGAGAGAGAGAGAGAGAGGGTTAGAGAGAGAGAGAGAGGGTTAGAGAGAGAGAGAGAGGGTTAGAGAGAGAGAGAGAGGGTTAGAGAGAGAGAGAGAGAGAGAGAGAGAGAGGGTTAGAGAGAGAGAGAGAGAGGGTTAGAGAGAGAGAGAGAGGGTTAGAGAGAGAGAGAGAGAGAGAGAGAGAGAGAGAGAGAGGAGAGAGAGAGAGAGAGAGAGAGAGAGAGAGAGAGAGAGAGAGAGAGAGAGAGAGAGATCAGGGGGACAGAGAGAAGAGTGCAAGAGAAAGCAGAGAGAGTAAATAGTCTGTGTAACATACAGTATTACCACGGTTCATGGTCCTCATGAGGTACATTCTCCACCCTCACATTATTCCCCAATCATCCATTCCATCACCAGACCCCTGAGCCTCGCACAACATGGATTGAGTGGATGTGCTCTGTACATGATTAGGATATAGGATAGCAATTGGATATGTTATCCTCATCATGGCCTTTATTCCCATGGTAGTTTTAGTTACATTAGTATGGCTGTCTGCTTTGAATTGTAAAACATTGCCATAGTGTTATTGTGCGGCGTACATTATGAAAAATATGTGGACATGCAAACTAAAATACCCATGAATGCACTCTCTCATAAATGCAAATGACGAGATAAGAGAGGCGACGTATCCACTAAGGTAACTGAATGAATGAATGGATACTGAGAGAGAGAATAGCCTTGCAAATGAATTGTTGGCTAATACAGAAATTGAAATTGTAGTATGTTAAAGATCAGTATACTGTATGTGTTACACTTTACCTGTGTATGCAGGATGGGTTTGATATGGTACTGGTTTTGTTCAGTGTCCTGGCCACAATGGAGCCTGTTTCTGAGGACCTCTCTCTTATGCCTGTTCAGTCAGTGTAGTGGCAAAGTCAATAGCAGCCTTTTATCCAGTCAATATAGACCGGTGACAGGACAGGGCTGATGCACAAACTGCATGAACTACTCTCTGGGTGAGTTTTACAGAGCCTAATGGGACAACGCGGTCCGGGCAGGGGAGGAGAAGGAAGAAGAAGAGGAAGAGTAGAGGGGGAGGAAGAAGAGGAGGAAGAGTAGAGGGGGAGGAAGAAGAGGAGGCAGAGTAGAGGGGGAGGAAGAAGAGGAGGAGGAGTAGAGGGGGAGGAAGAAGAGGAGGAAGGGTAGAGGGGGAGGAAGAAGAGGAGGAGGAGTAGAGGGATTTATATTCAGAACAGATATTTCAGGGTGTCATATGATGCTGTCGGTTGAAACATCACCTCCCTGTATTAGCATGGACTGTGTGGACATCGTGGACAGTACAAAGGGAAACACCAACACAGTAATGGTGATCTGAAGTGTAATTTAGGAAAGCATCTCTCCGGGGGGAATAACTGCCATGCCTCATTGCCCTTTCAGCTTATCTAGATTATCCCAGGGAAACTGAGGGACTACTGTAATCATTCCAGTATCGTAATAGGAAATGTCCCAGAGAAAATCAGGTCATGTCCTTTGTTTTGCCTGGGAGGGCATGGAGGTGTCTGATGATCCAAAAGGACCTCCACCACCACGGCTCAGCTGCAACCCCAGCGCCAACTCTAGCACCACTGCCATACCCAGCCTCAGTCCCAGCACCACTGCCATACCCAGCCTCAGTCCCAGCACCACTGCCATACCCAGCCTCAGTCCCAGCACCACTGCCATACCCAGCCTCAGTCCCAGCACCACTGCCATACCCAGCCTCAGTCCCAGCACCACTGCCATACCCAGCCTCAGTCCCAGCACCACTGCCATACCCAGCCTCAGTCCCAGCACCACTGCCATACCCAGACTCAGTCCCAGCACCACTGCCATACCCAGACTCAGTCCCAGCACCACTGCCATACCCAGACTCAGTCCCAGCACCACTGCCATACCCAGACTCAGTCCCAGCACCACTGCCATACCCAGACTCAGTCCCAGCACCACTGCCATACCCAGACTCAGTCCCAGCACCACTGCCATACCCAGACTCAGTCCCAGTACCATCCATGATCCCACAGCTTTGCTTCTCGTCCCAATTGGCTTTGGCTGGATGTTCTCTCTGCTATGCTCTGCTCTGCTCTGCTATGCTCTGCTCTGCTATGCTCTGCTCTGCTCTGCTCTGCTGTGCTCTGCTCTGCTCTCCGGTGAGTTGCTCCTCTGCCACAAGCCTAGCAACAGTGTGACATTTGGAGTCCCTCAGGTCTCAGCTAAAAGGTTTCCCAGTGAAAGGACAATGTGTGTTACCCATTATGCTATTAGTAGGTCATATGAGGCGGAAAGCCCACAGCCTTGGGGGAACCCCACGCTAACTCACAGTGGCAACGTCATTCAACTGAAATGCAATCAAAGCACAAATTCAAAGTGGCACCTTTGATTCAGGGATATCTTGTTGAATGAATGTCAGAGCGTCACATGCAGCCGCAGGAGGCACGCCCTTGTAGTATTTGTGGGGCTCTTATGAAATGTGTCACAACCCAGTGAGTCTGCAAGGTCAAAGCAACTGCTTTCGTTCGGAAACGCCATGGCAACAGTGTTTTCTGTTATTTCCGTTATGCTTCAATAGACACAGCTATAGTTGAGTGGTGTTTTTTCTTATTCTTCTGAATTATTTTAGCAGTAGCATAGTCTCCACTTCGAATCAGCTAAGAGTCCCAGGCAGCAGCAAGCACCACTTGGCATGATACAGTAGCACACATCAATTCCATTATGACTGCTCCCAGCTGTGTACCACTGTGTACTACTGCAGCCTCCTGTTGTTTCATACTGTAGCCAGGTTCTGAGTCATGGTCTCCTCTATCCTGGGTGGCTCAGCTCCCAGGTCCACTCTGCCCCGAGACCAGGACTGAGTCTCAAATCTCTGGACTTTAATCAACTTTAATTCACACACTTTTCCCTTTGTAGTGCACAACCTTTGACCAGATTACCACACTAGGGTGCCATTTGGGACTCACACCAGGACTGGAAGTAGGGTGTCAGCCACTGTTTTTACAGTGCAATAAAACCCCAGCATAGGTTAAGGTTAAGCAGACCACTGGGATTTGAGGGGAGGGCAGGGTGAGATGGGGTAGAGGGTGACCTTTACGAAGTGCACATGAGGGAGAAAGAGAGGGGTGGGTTGCTGGAGGAGTAGTGAGAAGGGGGGGGGCATGGCTCTGGTGACCACATTAGACGCCACATGTGAGAAACTGCAGCTATCTGAACTCTGACACATGACAAGTTGGAAAGGTCAAAGGACAGGGTTCTCAAAAGCTGCCTGCCTTGGTGTTTACAGGGGTGTTGATGTGGAGCAAGAGAGAGAGAGGGAGGAACGTACCAAGGGGAAAGACATGAGAGAGAGAGGTAGAAGAGCACGGTGGAGGGTACAGTACAGGGAATGGGAGATGAGTGTAGATGGATACAGTGACATTAGATGCATGGGAACCGTTTCAGTGGAGGAGGTGGAGAAAGATCAGGACGAGAGTCTTTTGAAGGCCTTAGTCAGTAAGAAGTGGGCTTTCAAATAGAAATCAATGATGAGGAGGACAAACCTGCATTTTTGCCAGCAGAAACTGTATTCTTTATACAGTTCATTTTAAAAAAATCTTACAAACCCTTTAGCTGGACAAAAGACTAACCTTGCATAGGAAAAGTACACAAGAAGAACCATCCATGTGAACAACATTCAGACAGACTCTGTGTCACAATACAACACTTGGTACACTCTTAGAAAAAAAAGGTGCTATCTAGAACCTTGAAAGGTTCTTCGGCTGTCCCCATAGGAGAACCCTTTGAAGAACACTTTTTGGTTGCAGATAGAACCCTTTTGGGTTCCATATAGAACCCTTTCTACAGAGGGTTCTACATGGAACCCAAAAGGGTTCTACTTGAAACCAAAAAGGGTTCTCCTATGGGGACAGCTGCAGAACCCTTTAGGAACCCTTTTTTCTAAGAGTGTATAATACAGCCCATAAGAGCAGTTTACTGTAGGCTACAACCATCCGTTTGGTTATTACTGCACATGCTACATTGATACTAATGCAGTCTGACCAGGTTGAGTAAGTTCAAACAATACTTTAACACTCATTCAACCTTCAAACCCACCTTTACCTCTTGCCTGAGGTGTTTACTCAGGCGTGTGTGTGTGTGTGTGTGTGTGTGTGTGTGGTATGTAGAAGTAAAAGTGAAGGATCTTGCTTAGATGAATCTTTTGATATACACCTACTTATTCCAGGGTTTTTCTTTATTTTTACTATTTTCTACATTGTAGAATAATAACTTTGAAATAACACTTATGGAATCATGTAGTAACCAAAAAAGTTTTAAACAAATCAAAATATATTTTATATTTGAGATTCTTCAAATAGCCACCCTTTGACTTGATGACAGCTTTGCACACTCTTGGCATTCTCTCAACCAGCTTCACCTGGAATGCTTTTCCAATAGTCTTGAAGGAGTTCCCACAAATGCTGAGCACTTGTTGCCTGCTTTTCCTTCACCCTGCGGTCCGTCTCATCCCAAACCATCTCAACAGCAACCAGTGTATATCTGACACCTAGGTGATGGTGAAACAATGACCTGGTGTCAGGCTCAGGCTCAGGACCCTCTCTCTCATCACATTGTTAGTATTTACATTCAATACTTTCTTTATGTCTTTCACAGCAGCCTGTCCAAAACTATGATGAGTCGTGAAGTGCTGTGTGTGTGTGTGTGTGTGTGTGTGTGTGTGTGTGTGTGTGTGTGTGTGTGTGTGTGTGTGTGTGTGTGTGTGTGTGTGTGTGTGTGTGTGTGTGTGTGTGCGTCCTTGCGTGCGTGCATATGTGCGCACATGCGTGCGTGTACGTGCATGTGTTTCTGTGTGCATCGTGAAGTGTTGATATTGTCCGGAGTCCAGGCCAGGGTCGTCAGTGAGTGGGTGTAATGACTCTCTGATTGGTTGTTTGAAGTGGTAATCAGCTCATCAGCCTCTAGGTATTAAATGTTGTAGGCAGCCTTGGTCGGTGGCATACTTAGAATTACACTAGCACTCCAGCACGATTTTGTTAAATGGCCAAGTATATACATTCAGGTCCATAAATATTTGGACATTGACCAAGTTATTATTATTTTAGCTGTCTACCACAGCATATTGGAGTTGAAATTAAATAATGAATATTAGCTGAAAGTGCAGACTTTCAGCTTTAATTTGAGAGTATTTACATCCAAATCGGGTGAACGGTGTAGGAATTACAGCACTTTTTATATGTGGTCCCCCCCTTTTTAAGGGACCAAAAGTAATTGGACAATTGGCTGCTCAGCTGTTCCATGGCCAGGTGTGTGTTATTCCCTCATTAGTTCATTTACAAGGAAGCAGATAAAAGGTCTAGAGTTGATTTTAAGTGTGCATTTGCATTTGGAGTCTGTTGCTGTTAACCCTCAATATGAAGTCCAAAGAGCTGTCACTGCCAGTGAAGCAAGCCATCATTAGGCTGAAAAATCTAAAGAAACCCATCAGAGAGATAGAAAAAAACATTAGGTGTGGCCAAATCAACTATTTGGTACATTCGTAAAAAGAAAGAACGCACTGGTGAACTCAGGAACACCAAAAGGCCCGGAAGACCACGGAAAAGAACTGTGGTGGATGACAGAATAATTATTTCCCTGGTGAAGAAAAACCCCTTCACAACAGTTGGCCAGATCAAGAACACTCTCTAGGAGGTAGGTGTATCTGTGTCAAAGTCAACAATCAAGAGAAGACTTCACCAGAGTAAATAGAGAGGGTTTACCACAAGATGATCCTAGGAAGGTGTTCCTAATGTTTGGTATACCTAGCGTATTTCCCTCAATATTTCTATGGTTGAATTTCGCCTTGGCTAATTTGAAGCAAGGTAAGACATGCCTCATAACAAATAAATCACAGACAGTGTCACCCTTAAAGCACCCCACACCATAACACCTCTTCCTCCATGCTTTACGTTGGGAAATACACATGCGGAGATCATCCGTTCACCCACATCACGTCTCACAAAGACACGGCCGTTGGAACCAAAAATATCAAATTTGGACTGCAGACCAAAGGACACATTTCCACCGGTCTAATGTCCATTGCTTGTGTTTATATAAAATATATTTTGATTTGTTTAAAAAAAAATTGGTTACTACATGATTCCATATATGTTACTTCATAGTTTTAATGTCTTTACTATTATTCTACAATGTAAAAATAAAACCCTTGAATGAATAGGTGTGTCCAAACTTTTGACTGGTAGTGTATATGTCACCAACATGTTTTTCATTCACTGTACCGTATCTTCAGAAATAGAAAAACAAACACACAACCAAAAGACATTTCATGTGTGTTCTTTTTGTTTTCTATTTGTTTTTCTGTTTGCAAGGTCACTCTCCTTTTCTCTTCTATTGCCATTACCTCCTACCCATTGGAGCATATTTTCTTACTTTCCACTTTTGGACTACTGTTTATGTGTGCACAAGTAGCACACTTTTGAGGAGTTATTGCCGATGCCAGTTAAGTGGAATGTAGATGTTATAGTAGCCTCTGCCGAGTCCCCAACAACCAGATGTTCCGGTTTTCCATTGGAAATGGAAAGAAAGCCTGTGACTCGACTTCCCCTTTTGGACGTTAACAAAGCGATACTCAGTCTTAACTCCTCCTCCACATTTACTGGATTGGATGAACAGTGGATATGAGAACCTCCCCTGACAGTTTTTCTTATTCTTGTCAAAACCAACATGTAGGGGATCTAGTTTCAGGCATTTATTTTACACCTGCTACATTAGGTTTATGTTACAGGGAACTTGCACAAAAGCCTGCAGGTCTGATGTGATCTGATTGGCTACACTGGAGCATATCCAGGAAGTGGAGTCACAGGATCAGTAGCTAGCCTGACTGGGTGTCATAATATTACTGTAATGGAAAAAA
Organism: Coregonus clupeaformis; assembly: GCF_020615455.1. Taxonomy (NCBI): domain Eukaryota; kingdom Metazoa; phylum Chordata; class Actinopteri; order Salmoniformes; family Salmonidae; genus Coregonus; species Coregonus clupeaformis. The sequence continues at coordinate 52,735,615 of NC_059221.1, read as the reverse complement.
CCTAATGGGGTCAGATGGGTTGGTCCTGAGGGGGGAATTTACTCTCCACTACTAATACCCAAATGCGGGACAACGGGATGATTTTGAGGGATGATTTTGGAAGGATTTTGCAGGACAGTGTAGCCTACACATTAATATTAGTTTTTGGCAGGACCCGCCCATTTTCATTCTTTTATTTCACTTAGTCCTGCATGTTGGAGCTCGGAGTCTAAGCTTTTCACTGTACCCTGCAATCACACCTGCAACCCTGTACATAAACAATCTGAATCTGAATGTAAAATGTTTTCAGCCATAGAAAACCATTACTTTTACAGTTTAGCATCTCGTCGTTCTCCTTCAGACCAGACAGTAGGATATTAGCACCTCTAACATCAGACAGTAGGATTTTAGCACCTCTAACATCAGACAGTAGGATGGTAGCACCTCTAACATCAGACAGTAGGATGGTAGCACCTCTAACATCAGATAGTAGGATGGTAGCACCTCTAACATCAGACAGTAGGATGGTAGCACCTCTAACATCAGACAGTAGGATGGTAGCACCTCTAACATCAGACAGTAGGATGGTAGCACCTCTGCTAATAAATCAACAGGGGTCAACATGCCCTTTCTTCTTCTTCCTAATCAGGTTGACTTCTCACAGACAGAGGAGGCTGAGGTGTAAGTGCATTATTCAATAAACACAGCCTTGATAAAAGGGGCCTGTTAGAGAAATGAAATGCCACAGTTTGATGAGGTGCAGGCTCAAGCTGCAGGCTTCTTCCCCCTGCTTCATACAAGTCAGTCTGCCACGTAGAGACCAGACAGGGTAGAACACCCGACTACCCTTTGCAGTGGTTTTAGTGAAGGTAGTTAATGCAAACTAGCCAATTGTGAAATGCACTCATTAAAAATAACCTCTGTGATCTCCATCTTTATTACCTAGTATTTTGTATTTTATTCAAGCGGATAAGGTAGTGACGTAGGCAGTTACATACTTGCTCTATATCAAACTGACGTTCAATTACGTACAGACGTGTTAAGCCGGAACATTTGAAAATTGTGGGAGGCAACCCGGATGTCTAAAAAGACTACAGTAGTTAATCATCTCACTGCTGTTAATGGATCATTGTGTAGTGAACTGGAAGTGGGTGCTGAAGTGTTGTAGTTCACACCACCTATTGACAAATCCACTAATGGCCTTCGTCAACCTCTCCCAGTCCCAACCACACAGACACTACCGGCAAAGCAGTCCAGTCATGGTTTGAGTGCATGGTTTGGTTTGAGTGATTGATGTGCATGTGTGAGCATTGTGATTGGTATTAAGCCTATTAGCTAGCTAGTTTCCCTGCAGGAAATGGTTCGCTCCTATTATCTCTTGACTTTTGCCCTCCGTCTTTCTTTACACCCCGGCTGGTTCTCAGGGACTTCTCCCTGTCTCTCTACTCTAAATTGGTGATGATAACACTCTGTGTGATGGTCATGATTGTCCAGTGTCAGTAGATTGGTAGGCTACTAGGGTAGCAGGTAGCGCATTCCCGAGACGACAAGGTGAAAAATGTGTCTGTGCCCTTGAGCAAAGCACTTAACCCTAATTTGCTCCAGGGGCACCATACTACTATGGCTGACCCTGTAAAACACCACATTTCACTACACCTATCCGGTGTATGTGACAATAAAACATAGTTGTATAAATGGCTAGCCGTTTTTACAATCATCATCATCATCATAGTGTAAATGCTATACAGTAGGGACCTCCCCTAATCTGGCTTGACTCTTGCATGACTATTGTACATGAGGACATTGACTATTAGGACATGTTGCCTCTCTGAAAAGATTAAAAAGCAAAGGATCTGCTGCTACATCTAGTGAGAGCTGGTTTCTTTTTCTTCTATTGAGTGCTGGCCTTTTTTAAACTTCATTTACTATGGGGCTCCTAGGACCCTTTTTTGTAGGATCAACTCTACCTCCACTGATGTCTCGATGGTGGCCACCTTATGTAAGCTGTTTGAATAGACAGATCCTAACCTTGTGGGCATGTCTACAGCAAGTCTCATCCTCCAAACCTTGGGAGAGAGAGAGAGTTCATGAGATTTGAGCAGCAGCAATTTCCTCTACTTACCGCCAGTCCTCCTGGGACAGGACTGGGACTGGGGCAGGGCTGGGACTGGGGCTGGTCTGGGGCTAGGTTGGGCGGGGCAGGGCTGGGACTGGGGCTGGGATGGTGGCCCCTGAAATTCCTCTCCCAGCAGGGAGGCCTCTCTGAGGCCCCATCAGCGACCTTCCAAGGGATGCGTAAACATGGTCCCCCCTCACGTTTGTCCTCCTAGGCCTTTTGTTGAGGGGCCTCATTACACCATCTCCAGCTGTCAATCTCAGCCTCTTAATCTCCTCTTTCTCTCCCTTCATCCCTCCTCTAAAGCTTCTTTACTGCAGCCAGCCGTCTGAGACAGCAGCACCTCACCACACCGGGCCGCCTGGCCTGTCTGATCCACTCCACCATGACCCTATTGACAGAGACCATGGTTTGTCTGTTCACTTGGCGAAGGCTGTTGTGTCATCAAAAAATACCTCTAATCCTGGAGGTGGCCGGTCTGCGCCACAAAGCAAGATCTCTTGTGTTTATAAGGCTACGCCACAGGAATAAGGCTGGTTTGGTGTTATGTGAGATTATGACTGACTGGTTAGTGTATCAGAGAGCCTGGCTAATGGTGGTTCCTCTGGTACAGAGGCATATACCAAAGTAGCAGAGGCCCACTCAGGCTGTCTGTGAGGGGGGATCAGGCCTCTGGTGGACCTTGGCTCCAGGACAGATGGCAGGGATTGGCCCTGGACCAGTCTCACTGAAGGCCAATTCATGGTAACACAGTAGCTATACAGAGCTGGGAGGGAGCCTTGGTTTTCTGTGATTAAATTTTTCACTGATGTGATTAGGACTTTATACACATACTGACCTGGACAAAGTAGAGCATTTGGTTGTCTCTCTCTCTCTGTGTTGTAACTGTTGTCACGTAACAAGCCCTGTTGGACAAGTAGAGAAGCTGCCTTCTTACACTTTCACTTACTGCAGAGAGAGCATAACTGCTGTTGTCAGTGGATTGCTGAAGTCTCTGATGAGGGTGTGGGCAGTGTGGGCAGTGACCAGGTACTAATGTGGTCAGGTCTCCTCCATGGGGCCCCAGGTCTGGGCTCTGCTGCTGGAGGGAAGGGAATTCAATGCTATGGAGGCAGGGGCTCCAGTCTCCAGTAAGTGGGGCTGAGGCTGAACAATGCATCCATTCCATGTGGTCAGCTGTGTTTGTTCTGCCCCATGAGCCCAGGCCAAGGCTTTTAGGCCAAATTAGAGGTGGATAATGAGACCCAAATATTATTGGTCTGCATTGGTCTTCTACACTCTCTGTTTGCTTTGTCTGTTGTGGCAAAGAAGGGGGCAGAGTGTTAAATGGCAGATATGTGAGGCAGAATTAATAAACGGGCTCTGCCCGCTCACTAAAATGGCCACCCCGACAAGAACTACAGATCACAAAATGGCCGACCACCAAAAACTACAATCCCCAGAAGCAAGGGGAACGCTCACAAGGTGGGGCCGACCCACAAATAAGGGGTCAAGACAAACCAGGAAGAGAGAGAGAGAGAGAGAGAGAGAGAGAGAGAGAGCATGGGGCTGTGGATCTGTGGATCTGTGAACCACGGAAAAAGAGAAAAGTGACAATATATATCGGCAACTAGAGCTCAACAAATAGCTCATCAGGATGCGATTCGAATGCATCAGGACACGCTGCAGGTCCAGCACCGCACCAACCAGCTGCTCAGAGAGGAGCAAGAGAGAAACACCCGGGAGTTAAGAGAAGGCCTGCAGGGGCTTCGGCCCAAATTGGAGCTCAGTTACCAGCTACAAATACCCAGAGGCAGGCCAATCATTTTCTTCAGAAAATGACAAAGCAGGATGATGTGGAAGCATACCTCACCACCTTCGAAAGGACTGCCGAGAGAGAGAAGGGGCTAAAGAAGAATGGGCAGGGCTTCTGGCACCATACCTGGCAGGGGACACTCAAAAAGCATATTTCGACCTGGAGTTGAAAGATTCACAGGTCTATGATCAACTAAAGGGAGCGATTCTGACGACTGAGAGTGACCGATACCGTGAGGGCACATTGCTTCCACCAGTGGGCCTACAGACCTGGATTATGAGGTCGGCGTGGTCCTGAAGATGACGTATGATGTACAGTGAGAGAAAAAAAGTATTTGATCCCCTGCTGATTTTGTACGTTTGCCCACTGACAAAGAAATGATCAGCCTATAATTTTAATGGTAGGTTTATTTGAACAGTGAGAGACAGAATAACAACAAAAAATCCAGAAAAACGCATGTCAAAAATGTTATAAATTGATTTGCATTTTAATGAGGGAAATAAGTATTTGACCCCCTCTCAATTAGAAAGATTTCTGGCTCCCAGGTGTCTTTTATACAGGTAACGAGCTGAGATTAGGAGCACACTCTTAAAGGGAGTGCTCCTAATCTCAGCTTGTTACCTGTATAAAAGACACCTGTCAGATTCCAAACTCTCCACCATGGCCAAGACCAAAGAGCTCTCCAAGGATGTCAGGGACAAGATTATAGACCTACACAAGGCTGGAATGGGCTACAAGACCATCGCCAAGCAGCTTGGTGAGAAGGTGACAACAGTTGGTGTGATTATTCGCAAATGGAAGAAACACAAAATAACTGTCAATCTCCCTCGGCCTGGGGCTCCATGCAAGATCTCACCTCGTGGAGTTGCAATGATCATGAGAATGGTGAGGAATCAGCCCAGAACTACACGGGAGGATCTTGTCAATGATCTCAAGGCAGCTGGGACCATAGTCACCAAGAAAACAATTGGTAACACACTACGCCGTGAAGGACTGAAATCCTGCAGCGCCCGCAAGGTCCCCCTGCTCAAGAAAGCACATATACATGCCCGTCTGAAGTTTACCAATGAAGATCGGAATGATTCAGAGGAGAACTGGGTGAAAGTGTTGTGGTCAGATGAGACAAAAATGAAGCTCTTTGGCATCAACTCAACTCGCCGTGTTTGGAGGAGGAAGAATGCTGCCTATGACCCCAAGAACACCATTCCCACCGTTAAACATGGAGGTGGAAACATTATGCTTTGGGGGTGTTTTTCTGCTAAGGGGACAGGACAACTTCACCGCATCAAAGGGACGATGGACAGGGCCATGTACCGTCAAATCTTGGGTGAGAACCTCCTTCCCTCAGCCAGGGCATTGAAAATGGGTCGTGGATGGGTATTCCAGCATGACAATGACCCAAAACACAGGCAAGGCAACAAAGGAGTGGCTCAAGAAGAAGCACATTAAGGTCCTGGAGTGGCCTAGCCAGTCTCCAGACCTTAATCCCATAGAACATCTGTGGCGGGAGCTGAAGGTTCAAGTTGACACACGTCAGCCTCGAAACCTTAATGACTTGGAGAAGATCTGCAAAGAGGAGTGGGACAAAATCCCTCCTGAGGTGTGCAAAACTCTATCTGAGAAGTAGTTGGTGAACCAGGCGAGGCAGTCATTTGAGAAACCAAGGCTATTTAGTCTGCCAATAAGAATGCGGTGGTTGACAGAGTCGAAAGCCTTGGCCAGGTCGATGAAGACGGCTGCACAGTACTGTCTTCTATCGATCGCGGTTATAATATCGTTTAGGACCTTGAGCGTGGCTGAGGTGCACCCATGACCAGCTCGGAAACCGGATTGCATAGCGGAGAAGGTACGGTGGGATTTGAAATTGTCGGCGATCTGTTTGTTAACTTGGCTTTCAAAAACTTTCGAAAGGCAGGGCAGGATGGATATAGGTCTGTAACAGTTTGGATCTAGAGTGTCACCCCCTTTTGAAGAGGGGGATGACCGCGGCAGCTTTCCAATCTCTGGGAATCTCAGACATTATGAAAGAGAGGTTGAACAGGCTAGTAATAGGGGTTGCGACAATTTCGGCTGCTAATTTTAGAAAGAAAGGGTCCAGATTGTCTAGCCCAGATGATTTGTAGGGGTCCAGATTTTGCAGCTCTTTCAGAACATCAGCTGTCTGAATTTGTGTGAAGGAGAAGCGTGGGGGGCATGGACAAGTTGCAGCGGAGGGTGCAGGGCTGGTGGCCGGGGTAGTGGTAGCCAGGTGGAAAGCATGGCCAGCTGTAGCAAAATGCTTGTTGAAATTCTCGATTATTGTAGATTTATCGGTGGTGATAGTGTTTCCTAGCCTCAGTGCAGTGGGCAGCTGGGAGGAGGTGCTCTTATTCTCCATGGACTTTACAGTGTCCCAAAACTATTTGGAGTTAGTGCTATAGGATGCACATTTCTGTTTGAAAAAGCTAGCCTTTGCTTTCCTAACTGCTTGTGTATATTGGTTCCTAACTTCCCTGAAAAGTTGCATATCGCGGGGGCTATTCGATGCTAATGCAGTACGCCACAGGATGTTTTTGTGCTGGTCAAGGGCAATCAAGTCTGAGGAGAACCAGGGGCTATATCTGTTCTTAGTTCTGCATTTTTTGAATGGGGCATGCTTATTTAAGATTGAGAGGAAAGCACTTTTAAAGAACAACCAGGCATCCTCTACTGACGGAATGAGATCGATATCCATCCAGGATACCTGGGACAGGTCAATTAGGAAGGCCTGCTCGCTAAAGTATTTTAGGGAGTGTTTGACAGTGATGAGGGGTGGTCGTTTGACCGCGGACCCGTTACGGACGCAGGCAATAAGGCAGTGATCGCTGAGATCCTGGTTGAAGACAGCAGAGGTGTATTTAGAGGGTAAGTTAGTCAGGATGATATCTATGAGGGTGCCCATGTTTATGGATTCAGGGTTGTACCTGGTAGGTTCCTTGATAATTTGTGTGAGATTGAGGGCATCTAGTTTGGATTGTAGGATCCAAACTAGATGCCCTCAACAGGACTTACCTGTTGGCTGTTGGACCTGGACCTACCGAGAACCTGGTTCATGTATCGAACACTATCTATCTATCGCCTGTGGCCTGGGCGGACCAGGACGGAGAAACCAACATACAGGTACTGTCCTGTTCGAAAGAACTCTCTCTGGGGTGATTTTGGTGACGGTCTCCCGCTGAATTTGTGTACAAACTCTCCTTGAAGAGGATTGTCAAACGGTGTTGTGAACCTTGTCTTTGCCAATAGACCAGGTAGACACACACACACACACATGCAAATGCCACAGCAGAAGGGGCTTAATAGCCATGCCTTAGTCATAGGCCCATGTCCTTATGGACAGATTAGTGAAAATAAGTGTTTGTGACAGGCGCTAGTGATGAGTCTTTCAGTGGGTCATTTCATCTGCCCTCTTGTTTTGATCCATATGTAGGTTAAGCTTCTTGGTGATGGGTGATTATTTTAGAAATTGTTTGTCCCCCCTCCCTGCCAACAAGCCCAGACCTCATAGCACACATGCTGCCATCCTACAGTAGGATTTGTAGTTCAGATAGGACAGGCCCGCGCTTGTTGTTTACAGTCATTCTATGTCATTTGGACCTGCTCTTCTACTGGTGGTTGTGTTGTAAGGGATATGAACGTTTTGGTGCTAGGCGTGTTAATATTGGAGGAATGGTGTAGACTGCCTACCATCAGTTAGTGTAAACAAGGGATTGTTGGTCCTTCTTCCCTCCTGCTTGGCTCATTCTCTCTCCCCACCCACTGTGGATGGAGGAGGCTGCAGGGCACTGGTCCAACCCAACCTGGCCGTGGCCTGGCATCTCTCCTGCCAGCTGGCATTCCTCCTGCTGACCCCAGCCTTATGTCATCCCCCCATGATTATATAATGACTGTCTGACACACACACACACACACACACACACACACACAGAGACAAACACACACACACACACAGAGACAAACATGCGCACACACACACACACACACACAAACACACACACACAGAGTGACAAACATGCACACACACACACACACACACACAGACAAACATGCGCGCGCACACACACACACACACACACACACACACACACACACACACACACACACAGAGAGAGACAAACATGCACAGACACACACACACACACACACACATGACCAGTAAACATACAAGCAGACCCACAGCCTTAGCCGGTTGTGGTTTCTGCTGACACAGACAAGCATGACATACAGTAATGACAGCCTTCAAAATAGAATAGGTACTTCACTTTTCATGTAAAGGTCTCAACTTCCTTTCACATTTCCACTATTTATTTGCTATCTTCTCCCTCTCTACTTGAATCTCTCTGTTCCTCTCTTCCTTTCCCCCTGTCTGAACATTAAGGTTTACTTGAGGGTGGATAAAAAAAAGAGGAAGAAGATGAGGTCTGGTACGGTAACATTTTCTGGTCAACGCAGCTCCTCCCCCTGCCCCGTCTGCTCACTTTATCAGGATCCACACACAGATACTCTGTACACACACACACACACACACACACACACACTCCACTCTGTCCAATTGGCACTGCAATCCCTCTCAACCAGCAGTGCTCAACTCCAGTCCTCGAGGGTCATAGTTCTGCTGGAGTTTTTTTCTTCTTCCTAACAGATAATTGATTCATCACTGTCACTGCTGTCACTCAGTACTCAAACCTGGTTTTCCAGGTCTGAGTCAGTCACTGATTAAAAGGCAGGAATGAAAACCAGCTGACATTTTGGCCCTCCAGGACTAGAGTTGTGCAGCCCTGCTCTAACTAACCCAAACCCCTCTACAGATCTGGAAGTGCAGATCAAGTTGAACTTATTCTTATTTGATGTAATGTCCAATCAGAATTAACTGTTACATTTGGTATGTGAGAGAGGTGCATTACTGACTGAGTGAAGCCATGCCCCCAGGGCTACACAGAGCCCAGCTGCTGTAATGACCATCCTGTCACACCTGGTTCTCTACTATAAACAACAAATCAGAAACTCTCGCTCACACACACGCACGCATGCACACACACACACAGCAACCCAAATACTACTGAAGGAATGTATCCTAGTGTCTCCTCTGAGCGCCCCCCTTGGATTGGAACCCGTGTCACCCTTCGGTCCTGGATTTGGGATTAGGTTAACATGACATGAGAACCAGGCTCTTAGTGCCGAACATCCACGGAACGTATCCAAATCATTCCCTAGAAGTGGACGCTGTGGACACAGTGTGTAGAGCAATGTGTTGCTGATACCCACAGTCAGTCAACAAGTCAACCAGTCAGGCAGGCACTCAGGATGTCTCACCTTAAGGCCACTACACACTTTACGCAAATGCTGCGACGGAGCGTCATTTTCTGCGTAGTTCTACGTACCTTTATGTGGCTAAAATTTTGGAACGGACCACATACGATGCTCCGTGGCTCTGTTTGCGTAGGGTGCAGGGCCCTTTAGTTTAGCTGTTTATGTCTCAGGACTGTAACCTGACCAGATGGTTGGAGAGAATGAGCCAACACAGAGCAGCGAGACAGCAGGCTACAGAGGGCTGTGGGTGGGGAGAGGAGAGAGAGAGATTTACAGTGAGCACAATGAGGTCAGAGCAAGGCCCCACACTGTCAGAGAGAGAGAGCGCACAGAACGCTGGGCTCAATCAGCAGCTGTCTCTCTCCCTCCCTCCTGCTCTCCCTCTGAAGTAGTGACTGATGGACATGCTTCTGACATGACAGGAAGAACAGTATCTCTGCAACGTGTGTGTGTGTGTACATTCTCCTCACACACTGTTGGTTTGCAGAGAAATCTAAATCTAATCTCTTTGGTGCTCCATGCTGTTTAATCTATAGGCTACTGTTGTATCACGCATCATTATCTCACTCAACATCCCTTCAATGCACCAAAACAAGTCTGCTAGTGGACTTAACTAGCACAATTCACTTATTTTCTTTCTTTTTTTACAGTGACTCCTAGCCGGGTGCATCACACAACATACTGTAGCATTGTCTATGTTTTCACGTATACGACGTGACCAAAGGTATGTGGACACCTGCTCGTTGAACATCTCATTCCAAAATCTTGCGCATTAATATGGAGTTGGTCCCCCCTTTGCTGCTATAACAGCCTCCACTCTTCTGGTAAGGCTTTCCACTAGATGTTGGAACATTGCTGCGGGGTCTTGCTTCCATTCAGCCACAAGAGCATCAGTGAGGACGGGCACTGATGTTGGGCGATTAGGCTTGGCTTGCAGTCGGCATTCCAATTCATCCCAAAGGTGTTCGATGGGGTTGAGGTCAGGGCTCTGTGCAGGCCAGTCAAGTTCTTCCACACCGATCTCGACAAACCATTTCTGTATGGACCTCGTTTTGTGCACGGGGGCATTTTCATGCTGAAACAGGAAAGGGCCTTCCCCAAACTGTTGCCACAAAGTTGGAAGCACAAAATCGTCTAGAATGTAATTGTATGCTGTAGCGTTAATATTTTCCCTTCACTGGAACTAAGGGGCCTGAACCATGACAAACAGCCCAAGAGCATTATTCCTCCTCCACCAAACTTTACAGTTGGCACTTTGCATTCGGGCAGGTAGCGTTCCCCTGGCATCCGCCAAACCCAGATTCGTCCTTCGCGCTGCCAGATGGTGAAGCATGATTCCAGAGAACTCTTTTCTACTGCTCCAAAGTCCAAAGGCGGCGAGCTTTACACCACTCCAGCCAACGCTTGGCATTGCGCTTGGTGATCTTAGGCTTGTGTGCGGCTGCTTGGCCATGGAAACCCATTTCATGCTCCCGACGAACAGTTATTGTGCTGACGTTGCTTCCAGAGGCAGTTTGGAACTCGTGGTGAGTGTTGTAACCGAGGACAGACAATTATTACGCGCTACACGCTTCAGCACCCGGTGGTCCCATTCTGGGAGCTTGTGTGGCCTACCACTTCGCGGCTGAGCCGTTATTGCTCCCAGACGTTTCCACTTCACAATAATAGCACTTACAGTTGACCGGGGCAGCTGTAGCAGGGCAGAAATTTGACAAACTGACTTGTTGGAGAAGTGGCATCCTATGACGGTGCCACATTGAATGTCACTGAGCTCTTCAGTAAGGCCATTCTGCTGCCAATTATTGTCTATGGAGATTGCATGGCTGTGTGCACGATTTTATACACCTGTCAGCAATGGGTGTGGCTGAAATAGCCGAATCCATTCATTTGAAGGGGTGTCCACATACTTTTGTATATCTAGTGTAAATCGAGTTCCAAACAAAACAACTACAAGTGTGCTCTAGTTCCTCAACGGCGCAGCTAGGAGAGCTCAAAAAAGCACCTTATAGTTGAAGACTCTTCTTTGAGTCATAAAGTGCATTGAAATTACTTAGGAATTGTGCACACTTTGGAGAGTTGTGTGGTCACTTGGAGACACCTGTTAGTCCTCTCACTCAAACCCTTATTATTTTTATGTCTTATGTTGCACCACATTGCTACCATGCTTATGCAATACCCACGAGTGTAAAGGGTTAAGGTCAGGGTTAGGCATTAGGGTTAGCAGTGTGGTTAAGGTTAGTGTTAAGGTTAGGATTTAATGACTTTGTGGCTTTGCTAGCTAGTGACCACTCTGCAGAGCTGCCTCCGGAACAAGATTCATGACCAAAAACGATAACCTGCCTTGAAACAGTGGAACACTTGTGTTCTGTCAGACACACTGGAACCTCTCAGAAGGCATGGGTCACATAATTTGAGTGGTTTTGAATGATCTTGAGGGGATTCAACCCTGCATCCCCGCAATCACACAATTATTGTTGGTGTTTACGTAATCCAAAAACGGGTCAGGTGGGCATCATTTGAAAGCTTGTTCTATTGCCAACATGACTAGCTATGTTATAAAATATGATCTTACAGTGCTAGGCTTTCACATAGCAATTCAGAGAAACGGATTGTAATTTGGTGCGCATAGAAAGGAGTCATGCGTGCGTTCAGCTGTGTGTTCCGTTGCGAATTGTCTTCACAATGGACAATCATTCTGTTCAGAACAGCCAAGGGCATGACACCATGTCATCTTGTGACTGTTCATCAAACATAGTGATCATAAACGTTGACACGGTATATGACATGAGTTTTATGATATGGAAATGTGAAGTGCACATTTGGACTCACAGGTGTTTGGCTTGCTTGTATGACATCAAAGTGGTATTTATTATAATCCTCAACGTCTCATCTTTCAAAAATACATAGTCCTCATACTTTACAGCACTTCCCTCACTCAGACAATTTTTTTTTACAAACGTTTCCCAATTAGTGGGAGGGATGGGGGCAACTTCCTGTCACGCGCGGTGCTCAAGTTCAGCACGGCTGTCAGTCAAAACCCATACAGCTCTGTGAAGCGCAGAACCAGAGCTCTGACGTCATTTATAGCATGTTACTGTATAGCTACTGTGTTCCAATTTAGGTGCTTATCGGTGCCCAAATCTGCCATTTCCAACACATATACAAGTACGAGTGTAAAGGGCTACAACCAAAAAGCAGATGTTTGTTTTCATGATTTTTACAATATAGCCTATTTTGACTTTGCGGCTGGTCCATCTAGTGGAAATCATTCAGTTCTGCTTCCAGAACAAGACTCATCCCAATAAACGTCAACCTGCCGGATCCAAAGCCCTTCTCCACAACATAGTGAGAGTAACAGGAATGTGGCCTAGCCTACTTCAGAGAAAGAGGAAGCCACTATGACTTACCTGAAGTCTCTAGTGTCTACTTGGACACTTCCTTTAATGGGTTCCAAGGAGGGACAAATGAACAGACATAACCAACGGTGACGTAAGATGTAATACGGTTAGACATTGTAAACACTCGCTATTCCAGTAAGTCTGCTATATTAGTCCCCTGTAGCTCAGTTGGTAGAGCATGGCGCTTGCAACACCAGGGTTGTGGGTTCGTTTCCCACGGGGCGCCAGTATGAAAATGTATGCACTCACTAACTGTAAGTCGCTCTGGATAAGAGCATCTGCTAAATGACTAAAATGTAAAATGTATTGGCTAAGGTCAGGTGTCTTTCCTGACTACGTGACCTGAACTAACTCTTGATAAAAACTCTTGAAAAACCCATGTCCTTCATTAATGAGACTGGGAGTGTACTCCATTAAAATATTGTTATAAAACTACACTTCACTCTACAGACAGACATTTGGTCTTTGCCAGGCCTGGCTACACTACCTTGGCTCTCATTGGCGGATCCTCGCTGTCACATGCTTCTCCAGCGTGTTTTTCAAGCTGACCTCCCTCCCCCTCCCTCCCTCTACTCTTCCCTTTAAATATTTGACCACAGTGTTGCAAAAGGCCAGGCCCGTTCTCTCTATGCCATCACCAGTGGACTATGGCTCCTGTGCTGCAAAGCCAAGACTCAGCAGAAACATCTGGTCCGTTCACTGTGAGCTAAAGCATCATTCATCGGACATAGCTGCAGAGCCACAGTAATGACATGTTTATGGTGCAATATTCTTCTAGAACATGGTCTTGCAGAAGAAACCTTTATTACGACAGCTGCTCATGACTATCCCTTATGCGGTGTTGTGTTCTTGCATCTAGGGGCACTCACAGACAAGCCACAAATCTGAATTCTTCTTGCCACTATGGCTGCGTTTACACAGGCAGCCCAATTCTGATATTTTCCCACTAATTGGTATTTTAACCAATCAGATCAGCTCTTTTGCTAATAATTGGGCAAAATATCTGAATTGGGCTGCCTGTGTAAATGCAGCCTAAGTAGGTAACCACATCAGCATGATTGCATTGAGCAGTTGTCAATGGCGGACTGTGTTTGATCACCCATACATGTGGCCACAGTCTTTTCCCATGCAGGCTGGGAGCTGTGTGTTGGCTGTCCCCTACTGCCTGCCTAGCCCACCTCTCTGATTGATTCTTCTTTCTACTTGTTGCCCTGCCCTCCCCTTCCATCACTCTGCAGTCTCTTAATGTTCCAGCCACTGACATGGAAGTAATGGCTTTCCAGCCTCTGGTGCTCTATAAGAGGTGGGGAGGAGAAGTGTACACACACACAGGCTTATATTCCTTCAGAGAGCTGGGGCCTCTGTGTTGCGTCGAGACACGTAGTCTCAGGCTGTCCATGGATCTGTGTAGTCAGATAATCCCTTTCAATTACCATGTATGCGTGCTGCTCCCGTCACGCCCGGTACAGAGTTAACGTATAGAAATAGCTCCTTTGGTTTTGAAATAGAAGGCCTGCCAATGAGCTATGTCGGGTTCTGTCTTCACTCCTGGTTGGGATGGTAGCCTAGGTTTAGAATAGGGTAGCTGTGTATTTCTCTTTCTAGGACAGTAATGAATGTAGACCCAGAAACAAACAGTTGGTTTGTCAAGAATGTGTGCTGATGTTGAGATGCTTTTTGTTTACTATTAAAACTACAACCACCTTTTTCTCTGACTTACATGTCTCTCTTCTCTTCCACGCTGTGTGAGTTTGTCTTTGGTTTTAGCCACAATGCCCAACTTGTGAAGAAGGAGCTCAATTTCCCAGATAGCACAAAGCCCAGGCATTTCCCACCACTCAGTATTCCCGGGTTGGGTTAAATGTGGAAGACACATTTCAGTTGAATGCATTCAGTTGTACAACTGACTAGGTATCCCCTTTTTCCTTTTCCTTTTTACCTAACAAAATTATTACATTGATCTTTTGGTTCTGTTCACCTAAAAGAGCCGTTAATTTGCCTCCCAAACAGCTCTTCGTTCAACAGTGCTTAAAAATTGACATATAACCATGAAAAATGTCACATTTCTAATGTAAAACCTAAAATGTTGCCTACCATTATTTTAGATTGTGATATGTGAGTTCAAATACATTTTGCGGCAGGTAGCCTAGCAGTTAAGAGCGTTGGGCCAGTAACCAAAAGGTCGCTGGTTTGAATACCTGATCTGGCAAGGTGGAAAAATCTGCCGTTCTGCCCTTGACCACAGCAGTTAACCCCCAACAGCAACTGCTCCCCGGGCACCGATGACTTCGATTAAGGCAGCCCCCCTCACCTCTCTGATTCAGAGTAATGTCCCCTGTAGCTCAGTTGGTAGAGCATGGCGCTTGCAACGCTAGGGTTGTGGGTTCGTTTCCCACGGGGGGCCAGTATGAAAATGTATGCACTCACTAACTGTAAGTCGCTCTGGATAAGAGCGTCTGCTAAATGACAAAAAATAATAATAATAATTGTAATGTGGAAGATACATTTCAGTTGAATGCATTCAGTTGTACAACTGACTAGATATCCCCCTTTCCTTTCCTTTCCTTTCCCCTATAGAACCAGTCAGGAGGACATACATTATTACTGCTAGACTCTGACAGAGCGAGATAGACAGATAGTCCTGTGGCCTACAATAGATGGCAGTCATTTTGACATACACAAGTAACACCCATGAGCATTTCACAGTTTCTCATTTTTTACTGTCATCAATATTGACATACAGTATGGTGGGTGTTTCTTTTGTATGTGTGCTCTTCCTTTTGTTCAAACATCCAAGACAGTCTCTTCTCTCTGTATCCCACTGAGGGAGCTGTAACAGGGGGTGTGGGTGAAGAAAGAGGTGGAGTGCTGTCTGGCCTACCTGGTTCTCAGGATCCAAATAATACCACACATTTTGAGTCCCTGGCTGCTGTGTGAAAATGTCAGTCAGAATGATGCTTATTCACAGTGAGAGCCTGTCTACTCTGTGTGTGTTTGTTGTGTGTTAGTGTGTGCAATGTCTGTCTTTCCTCCTTTCTCTGCGCACCATAATCACAGCTAGCAGGTAATTGTGTTCTCAGCTCCAAGGCTACTATCGACTGCAGGAGTATTAGTATTCTACAGCTGGATAGATGGTAATGACATCACTCATGTATTTTCTCTTGTCTTCTCTCAGTAGGTAGCATTGGGCCTTTCAATCTGGCAGCGTGTGTTCGCCAGCGGAGTGCAAAAGGTTCGCTTGGCCGACTTCTCCTTAGCAACGTGTGTGCGTGACATACCTGATCGATGGGGCTAAGTGGTAGTGGGAGTCAGTCGACCCATGTGCAGAGCACTCACCTTCTGAGTTAGTTACCACAGTTACGCTGCCTTTTATAACAGGTTTTCGTCTTTAGTTCCCCCTTTCCAGCTCAGAAGGTTAAAAAGTTTGGGGAAGTGGATGTCAGTCGTGATGTGTAAACCAGTCACCTTGTCATCCGTCATCCTTCCTCCTCTCTATACCCGTCCCTCCCTAGGGCGGCTCACGAGGGGTCCTCTGAGCCACGCTGCCCATCCATCTCCTTCCGTCCCCTCCCTTGGGTCTGTCCCATGATCAAAGCCCTCTGTGTCCCTCCATTGTTCCTGCTCCTAACAGCGTAATGATTCTATCAGGCCCCGGCCGTAAAGGGCCCCGAGACAGGCCTTGGAACCTCCCCTGTTGAATACGCTTCGTTATGAGATTCATTAGCGTGTCAACATGTGACTGTCCCTCTTTACAGAGCACTGCCCTCTCCTGCTTTACTCAGTACCCCTCAGTATCCCTGCTCCCATCAGATGGTGACAAATGCTTTGATGGTTACATCGACCTCTCTATGAAGAGCTGTTGTTATGTTCAGTATGAATAAAAGCTTTGTTTGTGTGTCTCGTAACCACTCTGTTCTTTAAGAGGAGCCCAGCCCAGCCCTGGGCCTGCATGGAGGTCATACGTTTGTCATGAAGTTAATGACAAACATATGACCCCGATGACCCTTTAGCCATGCTCATTTAGACCAATGTCCCCTGCAGGCAGACAGACAGACTGTGCCAACATAGCCTTAGTTCCACTATCACCAGTCTGTAGACATACACAAACCCACACACACATACTTGCACGCTAACACAGACACACACGCACACACAAACAAACCCAAATAAATAGTTTTCATGAAAAAATGACACTTACACAGTAGCCACGCTCTACTCAACTGTAATGTTGCTTCCCTTAGGATGTGTTGTGTGGATGTGTTAGTGGAGGGTCTTGCTGTGCAGTGGAGCTGTGAGAAACACACTGGAGCTGGCAGACAGGCAACAGTGGTGCTGATGGGAGAGGATGGATAAACCGCAAGGCAGAGAGACCAGACCATGATGTGATGTCCTGCTACAGGATGAATAAGTAGTTCTAAATCGACCCAACCCACAGCCGGAAGCAAATGTGCACATGCAGGGATGAGCGTGTGTGAACACACACACACACACACACACACCCCTACAAACACATTATGCCCACAAACACCCATCAACAGAGCCCACATAATGCCTAGCCTACATGACCTTGGTAGTGAACTGATGAGCCATGTCATGTTGAGTCTACTGTATACAGTAAATATGGTGGTGGGAGGAGGGTTGGGGTGATGGAAGGATGCTATTCCTGTCACGACTGTAGTGTCATCCCCTCTGGGCTGGAACTGGGAGGCACAAAGGGCTTCTTTTAGTCCCTTTCTCCTGACGCCTCCCTCCTCTTTCCCTCTTGACACCTCACAGACCCAGTCATGTGTTATCCTCTGGGGTATATCAGAAATGATGATCGGAATGTCTACTGTAGCTAGCACAATACAACCCGTAAAGTCCAATGCAGTGTCCCTGACATGAGCCTGTTCACAGTCTCTATGGAGGCTACTCTCTCTGTCCACTCCGCTGGATGGCCTTGCCTGGAATCCATCCTCGCAGTCTGGTCTCTACTGGGAGTTTCACATTCTGTGTTTTGCTTCCTATCTACTGGCAAGTTGACTTGTTAACAAGCAAGCTGCACTTTGTCCATGCCTAATGTTTGCAGCCAGCCAGGCAGGACTCTACTAGACTGAGTGGTCTGCTGTGATGTAATGATGTGAGGGGTTACAGTAGAGGTCAACACAACATTTCTACCGTGTTATATCCTAACCATTGCACTCTCTTGACGGTCCAAGGTTTCACAGTTGCCTAAATCTGTCTGGGACCCTCCCTTAACACCCCACCTCGAAATCCTGAAACTACCCCCCACCCACTCCCATTCCTCTGGGTCCTGGCTATCACAGGCTCGCCTCGAGCTGCTGCGCCTGTTTTAAAAACGTGCCCTTTGGACTGCAGTGCTCCCCCGTCTGAGTGTGGATCCGCCTGGGGGTTGGGTTGGGTAGGGGGAGAGAGACGGATGCCGCTATGTGGGCTAGATACACTGGATGTAGGTTAAGCGCTTAATTTTACACTCAGCTGTTACTTCAGAAGTTATTTATAAATCTTGGCAGGGGACATTGTGATAATGCACAGAGCCAGTCATGGTACCGTGAAAGTTGCGGAGAGAGAGAGTGGAGGGGGGAGAGAGAGAGTAAGGGAGATAGAGAAATTACACAGACCCACAAAGAATTCGAAAACAAATCCAATTTTGATAAACTCCCATATCTATTAGGTGATATACTAAAGTGTGCCATCACAGCAACTCATATTTACATTTATTTATTTTCCCTTTTGTGCTTTAACTATTTGCACATCGTTACAGCACTGTACATAGCCATACTATGACATTTGAAATGTCTCTATTCCTTTTTTACTGTTTATTTCACTTTTATTTATCTATTTAACTTTCTTTGGCAATGTAAACATATGTTTCTCATGCCAATAAAGCCCTTTGATTTGAATTGAGTGGGGGGAGGAGACAGAGACTGGGGGGGGAGTGGACGAGGGGAGAAACACTGTGAGAGAGGGAGAAGCGAGAGAGAGAGAGTCCTTTGAATTGGATTGGATTGAATTGAATTTAATTGAATTGAATTTAATTTAATTTAATTGAGTGGGGAGGGAGGGAGAGAGAGAGTGAGTGGGGGAGGTGAGGGGTTGACATAGCCAGCCGCAGTGCAGAGGCTACTGTCAGAGGCAGGCAGGGCACTGTTGTCACAGTCCTACAGCCTGTTTGATGTTCATGAAGATTTGCCTAACAGACAGTCAGGCTGTGTAGTGTGTACAGTCAGTCCAGACAGTCAGTCAATAAGAACAGCAAGTCCCTACAGGTGTAGGATGTTAATTTGATCACCCTGTTGTTGCAAGACATTTTAATGCAAACTTGTAATTTCCACTTTACAATTACAGACTTGATTTGCCCTAACTAAAATGTGTCAGCACCTACAAAAATGTCCATTAATTATAAACCACACAATCATTTATATTTCCTGTTGCTGCAGGATTATTTTCCTGCAGTGAGACACTGGTCAAATTAAGATCCTATATCTGTATACCATTTATCAGTAGGAGTTCCCCCTATTATATCTCTATACCTGGCCTTTGTACAGTGCTGAGTTCTCACAGGCATTTCCCCTGTCTCGTTATAACCTTAAATATCACAGTGTCATGCATCTGACTTAAAGGTAATGCTGCAATCAGATTGCATTTAAATTTGATACATTATTTTATTTGTACTGTAGTAGGGTTGATTTGGATATTTGAGGTAAATCATTGACGTGTCTTCTGCTTTCTGTAGTAGAGTAAATGTGCTTCTATTTGCAGTCACATGAATCACTTGAATTTATAATGTTCTTTGTCAACATATTTTACAATGACTTGTCCACCATTGGTTGATTTTGTGTGTTGTTTAGGTGGGTAGTAGGTGTCATCGCGAATGAACAAGCTGTGAGTTTCACATGGGTGGTGGTGGTGGTGGGTGGCGCGGCAGTTTGCCATATAAGATCCTAACAGGAAGTACTTGTGTAAGTGAAATGCTGTTTCTCCTAAGAGGAAGGAGTGGGTGACAGACTTCTTGTAAAAAGAGCCCCAACCCTTGTTTTCATTTTCATTCTATACAATGTGTAATGTTATTTGAGATATTTATAGATTTACTGGAGATCTTGCTAGACATTCTGGAGTTGCAATTTGGAGATGCACAAAGGCACACACACACATACACACAGTCTTGTACAACTAACCTTGTGGGGACACACAATTCAGTCCCATTCAAAATCCTATTTTCCCTAACCCGTACCTTAACCTTAACCCTAACCCAAAAACCTAACCGTAATCCTAACCCTAAACCTAACCCTAGCTCCTAACCCTAACCCTTAAACAAACCCTAGTTCCTGACCCTAAACCTAATTCTAACCCTAACACTAATTCTAACCTTAACCCTAAACCCCCTAGAAATATAGCATTTGACCTTGTGGGGACTTACAAAATGTCCCCAGTTGGTCCATTTTTTTTCCATTTACTATTCTTGTGGGGACTTCTGGTCCCCACAAGTATAGTTAAACACGTCCACACACACACACACACACACACACACACACACCCAGAGTGTCCAGTGGAAAGAGTGGAGTAGAGCGACCCTTCAGGGTTAAGGACTGGCTCTTAACTGTAGCCTATACTTACGCTGTCTCTGTTAATAATCATGTCACTACAGGGTTGTAGATGGACACAGTAACACACTGCTGTAGACTGTAGAGGATGATAGGCCTACCCACTGTGGTTCTATCTCCTGTGGTGGTGGTGGGCCATACACAACGAACCAGAGGGACATAGTGGTTCCAGTGGAGTCACTGAGACTGAGCTCGGGAAGAGTGATGGTTGATGCATCACACTGTTTGTTTTTCTCTCCTTTTCTTTCTGACAGTATTCAAGACACACAGTGTCTGCCATCAAAGAAAAGGACAAGTGTGTAGTCCCATTTTCTGTCAAATACAGATTATGTTTTCTGCCCTTTGTTGACTCCCTGATGGTCACTTGTGCTCAGTGAGACTTTTTTCCCTCTCTTCTCCCCGGGGGCGCTTTGACACATCTGAGACACAGCAGTTGAGTGAGAAGCCTGGCTGTCTTTTTTTTCTGTATTCAATTCTTTTTTTTAAAAGCTCAGTCTGCCTGGCTGGCTGGCTGTTAGCATTTAAAAATAGCAGCAGGAATGACCAGGTGCTGGTTTGTCAGTGAAATGAAATTGTCTCCATCCTGCTGTAGATTTAGAGTCAAAACAAGAGGGCGAGGATATGCTTAGTTGAGCAGTAACTGGACCATCATGTCTTTTAATTTACTATCTCAGAGTTCTATCTATTTATGAATGAAGACAATCCTCTGTATGAGTGGGGGGTCACTCAGCAAATTAACAGTAAATAGCTATGGTAATGTAACACCTTGTCTCTCTTCATCTGTTTAGTAAAGTAAGGGCAGATGTTCCAGCTCCCTGACTGACTGACTCTCTCCATTCTCATTCTCTGAACAGGAAATAGTTTTTTCTATCCAGCTGTCTTGACTTCCTAATTCACAGTGAATTGATTTCCTCTGTATCAATCACTGGGGGAACAGCTTGGAATATCACAAACAGAAAGGACACGATCTCCTCGTATAGGAATTGGAAGCCAAAGAGCTGTAAGACAGACCTGGACCTGGGGGCACTTCAAGAGGTGGTCCTCCTTCCCCCTCCAAGTCTCCTAGGTGCTTCTATCAAAGTATATCTCAGGTAGAAATGTCTGATTCCTGGACATGTTTTACACAATTAAAATAATGAAAGTAAACTCTCTATGTGCCTTCTCTCAGCTCTAGCATACAGGACACTGATATTCCAACACACAAACCCAACCAAGGCTGGCGGTACTCTTAGTTGTGAAGGACCACATCCAGCTGGGTGGAGAATGCATTATTGCGTTTTGCTGCAATTGCAATTCAAATCAAATCAAATCAAATCAAAAAATTTTGGTCACATGCGCCGAATACAACAGGTGCAGACATTACAGTGAAATGCTTACTTACAGCCCTTAACCAACAGTGCATTTATTTTAAACACAAAAAAGTAAAAATAAAACAACAACAAAAAAAAGTGTTGAGAAAAAAAGAGCAGAAGTAAAATAAAGTGACAGTAGGGAGGCTATATATACAGGGGGGTACCGTTGCAGAGTCAATGTGCGGGGACACCGGCTAGTTGAGGTAGTCGAGGTAATATGTACATGTGGGTAGAGTTAAAGTGACTATGCATAAATACTTAACAGAGTAGCAGCAGCGTAAAAAGGATGGGGTGGGGGGGCAGTGCAAATAGTCCGGGTAGCCATGATTAGCTGTTCAGGAGTCTTATGGCTTGGGGGTAGAAGCTGTTGAGAAGTCTTTTGGACCTAGACTTGGCACTCCGGTACCACTTGCCGTGCGGTAGCAGAGAGAACAGTCTATGACTAGGGTGGCTGGAGTCTTTGACAATTTTGAGGGCCTTCCTCTGACACCGCCTGGTATAGAGGTCCTGGATGGCAGGAAGCTTTGCCCCAGTGATGTACTGGGCCGTACGCACTACCCTCTGTAGTGCCTTGCGGTCGGAGGCCAAGCAGTTGCCATACCAGGCGGTGATGCAACCAGTCAGGATGCTCTCGATGGTGCAGCTGTAGAATTTTTGAGGATCTGAGGACCCATGCCAAATCTTTTCAGTCTCCTGAGGGGGAATAGGCTTTGTCGTGCCCTCTTCACGACTGTCTTGGTGTGTTTGGACCATGATAGTTCGTTGGTGATGTGGACACCAAGGAACTTGAAGCTCTCAACCTGTTCCACTACAGCCCCGTCGATGAGAATGGGGGCGTGCTCAGTCCTCTTTTTTTTCCTGTAGTCCACAATCATCTCCTTTGTCTTGGTCACGTTGAGGGAGAGGTTGTTGTCCTGGCACCACACGGCCAGATCTCTGACCTCCTCCCTATAGGCTGTCTCATCGTTGTCGGTGATCAGGCCTACCACTGTTGTGTCGTCTGCAAACTTAATGATGGTGTTGGAGTCGTGCCTGGCCATGCAGTCATGGGTGAACAGAGAGTACAGGAGGGGACTGAGCACGCACCCCTGAGGGGCCCCCGTGTTGAGGATCAGTGTGGCAGATGTGTTGTTACCTACCCTTACCACCTGGGGGCGGCCCGTCAGGAAGTCCAGGATCCAGTTGCAGAGGGAGGTGTTTAGTCCCAGGATCCTTAGCTTAGTGATGAGCTTAGAGGGCACTATGGTGTTGAATGCTGAGCTGTAGTCAATGAAAAGCATTCTCACGTAGGTGTTCCTCTTGTCCAGGTGGGAAAGGGCAGTGTGGAGTGCAATAGAGATTGCATCATCTGTGGATCTGTTGGGGCGGTATGCAAATTGGAGTGGGTCTAGGGTTTCTGGGATAATGATGTTGATGTGAGCCATGACCAGCCTTTCAAAGCACTTCATGGCTACAGACGTCAGTGCTACGGGTCGGTAGTCATTTAGGCAGGTTATCTTAGAGTCCTTGGGCACGGGGACTATGGTGGTCTGCTTGAAACATGTTGGTATTACAGACTCAGTCAGGGACATGTTGAAAATGTCAGTGAAGACACTTGCCAGTTGGTCAGCACATGCTCGGAGTACACGTCCTGGTAATCCGTCTGGCCCTGTGGCCTTGTGAATGTTGACCTGCTTAAAAGTCTTACTCACATCGGCTACGGAGAGCGTGATCATATAGTCATCCGGAACAGCTGGTGCTCTCATGCATGCTTCAGTGTTGCTTGCCTCGGCGAGCATAGAAGTGGTTTAGCTCGTCTGGTAGGCTTGTGTCACTGGGCAGCTCGCGGCTGTGCTTCCCTTTGTAGTCTGTAATAGTTTTCAAGCCCTGCCACATCCGACGAGCGTCAGAGCCAGTGTAGTACGATTCAATCTTAGTCCTGTATTGACTCTTTGCCTGTTTGATGGTTCGTCGGAGGTCACAGCGGGATTTCTTATAAGCGTCCGGGTTAGAGTCCCGTTCCTTGAAAGCGGCAGCTCTACCCTTTAGCTCAGTGCGGATGTTTCCTGTAATCCATGGCTTCTGGTTGGGGTATGTACGTACGGTCACTGTGGGGACGACATCATCGATGCACTTATTGATGAAGCCAGTGACTGATGTGGTGTACTCCTCAATGCTGTCTGAAGAATCCCGGAACATGTTCCAGTCTGTGCTAGCAAAACAGTCCTGTAGCTTAGCATCTGCGTCATCTGACCACTTTTTTATTAACCGAGTCACTGGTGCTTCCTGCTTTAGTTTTTGCTTATAAGCAGGAATCAGGAGGATAGAGTTATGGTCAGATTTGCCAAATGGAGGGCGAGGGAGAGCTTTGTATGCGTCTCTGTGTGTGGAGTAAAGGTGGTCTAGAGTTTTTTTTCCTCTGGTTGCACATTTAACATGCTGGTAGAAATTAGGTAGAACGGATTTAAGTTTCCCTGCATTAAAGTCCCCGGCCACTAGGGAGCGCTGCATCTGGATGAGCGTTTTCCTGTTGATTAATGGCCTTATACAACTCATTCAGTGCAATCTTAATGCCAGCATTGGTTTGTGGTGGTAAATAGACAGCTATGAAAAATATAGATGAAAACTCTCTTGGTAAATAGTGTGGTCTACAGCTTATCATAAGATACTCTACCTCAGGCGAGCAAAACCTCGAGACTTCCTTAGTATTTGATTTTGTGTGCACCAGCTGTTGTTTACAAATATACACAGACCACCACCCTTTGTCTTACCGGAGTCAGCCGTTCTGTCCTGCCGATGTAGCATATAGCCTGCTAGCTGAATGTTATCATTGTCGTCGTTCAGCCACGACTCGGTGAAACATAAGATATTACAGTTTTTAATGTTCCGTTGGTAGGATAACCGTAATCTTAAATCGTCCAATTTATTTTCAAATGATTGAACGTTGGCTAATAGGATTGATGGAAGAGGCAGTTTACTCGCTCGCCGTCGGATCCTTACAAGGCACCCCGATCTACGTCCACGATATCTCCGTCTCTTCCTCACGCGAATGACGGGGATTTGGGCCTTGTCGGGTGTCTGTATGATATCCTTTGCGGCCGCCTCGTTGAAGAAAAAATCTTAGTCCAATACGAGGTGAGTAATCGCTGTCCTGATATCCAGAAGCTCTTTTTGGTTATAAGAGACGATGGCAGAAACATTATGTACAAAATAAATTACAAATAACGCGGAAAAACACACATAATAGTACAATTGGTTAGAGGGCTGTAAAACGGCAGCCATCTTCTCCGGCGCTGTTAGTACATTTGGGCTTCTTTGCTTGTCTCTGTACATATTTGTGTCTTTGTATAGTTTTTTGTTGTTGTTTTGCAGACCACATCCATTGGTATTGCTGTCTGTGTATAATAAATCCAGTCAGAATGGCACTGGGCTGAGTGCCTGTGCGTGAGAATGATTTGGGTGAAGTAGCCAAAGTATTTTTCATCTTTAGGAGAAGTAATAAAGATGAAACACGAGGGTTGCGGTTTGGCGGTCTTTGAAGAGAAGGCCAAGGTAAAGATGAGACAACTGAGGCCTGTACTTGACTAAAGCATAGGGCTGCTACTGTGTGTGTTTGTGTACGTACAGTTGAAGTCGGAAGTTTACATACACCTTAGCGAAATACATTTGTGCTCAGTTTTTCACAATTCCTGACATTTAATCCTAGTAAACATTTTGTCTTAGGTCAGTTTGGATCACCACTTTATTTTAAGAATGTGAAATGTCAGAATAATAGTAGAGAGAATGATTTATTTCAGCTTTTATTTATTTCATCACATTCCCAGTGGGTCAGAAGTTCACATACACTCAATTAGTATTTGGTAGCATTGCCTTTAAATTGTTTAACTTGGGTCAGACGTTTTGGGTAGCCTTCCACAAGCTTCCCACAATAAGTTGGGTGAATTTTGGCCCATTCCTCCTGACAGAGCTGGTGTAACTGAGTCAGGTTTGTAGACCTCCTTGCTCGCACACGCTTTTTCAGTTCTGCCCACACATTTTCTATAGGATTGAGGTCAGTGCTTTGTGATGGCCACTCCAATACTTTGACTTTGTTGTCCTTAAGCCATTTTGCCACAACTTTGGAAGTATGCTTGGGGTCATTGTCCATTTGGAAGACCCATTTGCGACCAAGCTTTAACTTCCTGACTGATGTCTTGAGATGTTGCTTCAATATATCCACATAATTTTCCTTCCTCATGATGTCATCTATTTTGTGAAGTGCACCAGTCCCTCCTGCAGCAAAGCACCCCCACAGCATGATGCTGCCACCCCCGTGCTTCACGGTTGGGATGGTGTTCTTCGGCGTTCAAGGTTTACATAACAATGATCATTATGGGCAAACAGTTATATTTTTGTTTCATCAGACCATAGGACATGTCTCCAAAAAGTACGATCTTTGTCCCCATGTGCAGTTGCAAACCGTAGTCTGGCTTTTTTATGGCGGTTTGGGAGCAGTGGCTTCTTCCTTGCAGAGCAGCCTTTCAGGTTATGTCGATATAGGACTCGTTTTACTGTGAATATAGATACTTTTGTACCTGTTTCTTCCAGCATCTTCACAAGGTCCTTTGCTGTTATTCTGGGATTGATTTGCACTTTTCACACCAAAGTACGTTCATCTCTAGGAGACAGAACGCGTCTCCTTCCTGAGCGGTATGACGGCTGCGTGGTCCCATGGTGTTTATACTTGCGTACTATTGTTTGTACAGATGAACGTGGTACCTTCAGGCATTTGGAAATTGCTCCCAAGGATGAACCAGACTTGTGGAGGTCTACAATTTTTTCCTGAGGTCTTGGCTGATTTATTTTGATTTTCCCATGATGTCAAGCAAAGAGGTACTGAGTTTGAAGGTAGGCCTTGAAAGAAATCCACAGGTACACCTCCAACTGACTCAAATGATGTCAATTAGCCTATCAGAAGCTTCTAAAGCCATGACATCATTTTCTGGAATTTTCCAAGCTGTTTAAAGGCACCGTCAACTTAGTGTATGTAAACTTCTGACCCACTGGAGTTGTGATACAGTGAATTTTAAGTGAAATAATCTGTCTGTAAACAATTGTTGGAAAAATTACTTGTGTCATGCACAAAGTAGATGTCCTAACCGACTTGCCAAAACTATAGTTTGTTAACAAGAAATTTGTGGAGTGGCTGAAAAACGAGTTTTAATGACTCCAACCTAAGTGTATGTAAACATCCGACTTCAACTGTACATGTTTGCAAGGGTGTGGATTGTGGAAGTGTGTGTGGCCCTGTGTCTGTGCTGCAGATATCTATCTGGTTTTAATTCTTGCTACTGTGTTGGTCAGCCTTTGCTAACCGGACACATGACCTGATAACAGTAATATCCCTCAATGTGTCTATTCTATCAGACAGTAATGTACTTTCTTGAATAACAGAGGATAGTATTGTACAGTTTGAGATTAGATGGAGGTCTTTTCGGGGCCATTAGTGAGTTCACTGGGGTTGAACTATGATGCATCATCACCACGCTATCTTTAACCTCCATAACCAGTGCCTCCTATTGTTGTAGTCCTGCAGTCAAATGACCAAATCAACCTCTAGTGGCCTCATGGGTGGAATGTTATTCATATGTTTCATAATTTCATAATTAATCAAACGTATTTATTTTTTTACGGTGAAAATCTGGTGTTTCTATGTCAAATCAAATCAAATGTTACTTGTCAAATGTGCCGAATACAACAGGTGTAGACCTTACAGTGAAATGCTTACTTACAAGCCCTTAACCAACAAAGCAGTTTTAAGAAAACATTTGATAAGTAAAAAATAACAAATAATTAAACGGTTTTGTTATATTTCAGTCTTCTGTGATGTATATAAAGTGTAATATTGGAATGCAAACTCAAAATTGAATACATTTCAACTCTATATCTGACATGGTACAGGTGCCTTCTTTTTTTTAAAGCCCATAACCATGTGTGTGAGGTGTATACTTCTATTTCAAAGTAGATTTGTTTAAGACTATCAAGAAACACTGTGTGACCCTGATTTAGCCCACTGCAGTAAAAGGCTAATAGTTGCTCTTGATCAATAATACTATAATAATAATATAATATACGTGGTTTCAGGGCAATTCGTATTATTTTGTATGTAAGTCTGTAACATGCCATTTAGTATGATATGTTACGTTACGTTAGGTTACGTTATGAATGGAATAGCGGTCGTACAATATCATACGAATTATAGGACATACAGTATCATACGTCTTACCTGGTCGTACAATAACATATGAATTGGATGACACAACTTACTATGCATCTTCGCGGACGTATAGTATGATACTTCTTTCTCTGAGACCAGGTTGCTTGTTGCGCCATAACAACAAAGTAGAATTATGTGGATAATTTACGTTGGCGATTAGCGAAACTAATGACAATGGTTGCTCAGTTGGTAGAGCATGGCGCTTGCAACGTCAGGGTTGTGGATTCGTTTCCCACGGGGGGCCAGTATGAAAAAATGTATGCACTCACTAACTGTAAGTCGCTCTGGATAAGAGCGTCTGCTAAAATGACTAAGATCATTTACGTAAAAGGTTAGGAGAACTAATACGACAAAGGTTAGGTGAATTTATGTAGCAGGTTAGGTGAATTGGGTTAAGTTTAGAATAGGGGTTAGGGGAAGGATTAGCTAAAATGATACAGTTGTCCCCAACGAGACATGAACCCGCAACCTTTGGATTGCTTGACGGTTGCGGATTATGCCCACCCATACTCCCAGACCAACCTCCCTACTTTTGTTTCTGTCTAAAGTAACTTGACCATTAGTAGGTATCATACTTCTTGGAGGTGCTCAGAAATACATAAAGTATGTTTCGTATGGCTCTGAGGCCAGGCTGTCTTGATAGACCACTGACATGGTTTTGAACTTGATGGAAAGACTTCCAGTATTGTACTTACTTGAGCATTATTAACTTATGGCTCCAGTACTGGTTAATTGAATCTAAAGAATGTACACATAAGCCTGGAGGTTGAATTTGAAAGTCACTGTACATTTAACATCCTTAATATGTAATGTTTTGAGCTCATATATGATAGGTGTTGTATATACTGTATGTGTGTGTTGACCAGACCAATGATGTAGGTTCCCTTGGTGTCACCTCTGATCTCTTTCTCACCTCTGACCTCATGTGTCACAGGTGAAGAACCAGGATGTAGCTTGTTTCATGCCTCATTGACCAATTGGCTGATTTATTGCCCTTTCTGTCATTCGCTCATTTTTTCTCTCTCCTTCTCCATTTTTTTTCCTGTTAAATTGGGGTCATGAGACTGTCTGCCAGGGTAGTGTTGTGGTCTGAGAGGCAGGAAAAAGAAAAGGTACTTAGATAGGGGGTGGACTGACTGACTGCACCCAGTGCAGCTGCAGTACGTGTACAACAGAGCACAGTAGGGCTGAGCCAGTGCAGCGAGCCTGAAATAGGTTAGGGGGCAGTGTAGGTTATGGTGGTCACATGTCTGTTTGCAGCCTTCCTCCAACACCACGTCCACCAGGCACTAAACACAGGACCTTGACTGATTCTAGACTAGGTTGGGATGTCGTTGGACTCAGTTGTTGTGTGTCTGTTTGGGGGAGATGGGGGTAGTGGGAGGACGACTGGTGAAATCTTCAGGCTGTCATTTGTAGGGAGAGAGAGGAAGAGTTAGAGAGCAGAAACAAGGAGGGAGACTTGAGGGAGACATGAAGGGAGAGCGTGAGACGGTGGAAGGAGATCCAGACAGAAATCAAGATAATATGTGAATGTTTTGTTTGGAGCCTCTGCACAGCAACAGCATGTGGTGTCCTGATGTTCTGCTTGTTCCTGGTTCAACCAGAGGAAAGAGTTCTCTCTAATCAATCATGGTCTGACCCTCTGCTCCTCTTCTCCTAACCCTAACGCCTCAGCAGGCTTCACCTAACCCATACCTCTCAGCTCCTCAGCAGGCTCCTCCTAACACATACCCTTCTGCCCATCAGCAGGCTTCTCCTAACCCATACCCCTCAGCCCCTCAGTAGCCTCTGGGTATACATGGGGCTGGACAGGTATGACTCCCTCATGACCTCCATGCAGTTTAAAGCACATCACTCTTGTCCTGCCACCCAGGTTTACCTGATACGATGTTGATCATAAACAGCTTGATATGAAGCATTAGCCTACTAACTGTTGTTGGTGGCATATAAATTCAACGTGTTTGACAAGATAGACAATATGTGTGGCAGTGTGGCGCAGCGGCAGCTGTGTGGTTTCCCAACACACATTGCCCGGAGCGGCTAGGGATCAAATCCCATCCCCTCCATCAATTATTTCACTG
Source organism: Coregonus clupeaformis (assembly GCF_020615455.1). Lineage (NCBI taxonomy): Eukaryota > Metazoa > Chordata > Actinopteri > Salmoniformes > Salmonidae > Coregonus > Coregonus clupeaformis. Next base: position 52,705,724 of record NC_059221.1, on the reverse strand, counting down.
TGTCCCATTTCCTTTCAAAAACGGATAAATGCATGAGGGGGACGGAGCTCCCATCCTCCTTTAAACATTCAAAATAAAGTTAATATGTATGCTATGCACTATGATTTTTGAAATGCCATTGAGGTGCTAAGGTTTGTGGGAGCTCTCCACTAGTGAACAGCATCATCAAGTGCTTTTGTGATCAGATTTTGTCAATGTTGTGGTCCCTTTGAAAAAAGACGACTTCCTCAGTAGCACGCAAGGCTATACTCACTTCCTATTTCTCTTTCTCTTTCTCTCTCCCTCTCTCTCAGGTTTGGAGTGCTCCTCTTCATAATATCCTGCTATTACATGGTAGCAAGACCTGAAGACAAGAGGTAAGCAGTGTGACCTTCTCCTTTCAGTTTTTACACTGTGTAGATCTCTCATTGGGTCGACTAGCAGTGTGCTCTCTATCTGCGATCTAGTGATGTGTGTCAGTTAATGCCGTTATAAGTGGGTGGCTCACAAAAGAGTCTCAAGATTCACTTCAATGATAAAGAGTGAATGCTGAAGATGAAGAAAAAAGCAAAAGGGAGCAACTTTCACTTCTCCTCAGGTCTCAATGTGCCACTATGTTTGGCTGTTGTGGTAAGTACTAAACCGAGGGGAACTATCTCAACCCTCTGGTGGAGTTGACAACAAAGGTGCTAATGGTGGGAACCAGGTGCCTGGTAAGGTCACCGAGGCCGATGAATTCTGTCTGTCTGTCAGTCACCCACCGCTAGACAGAGTTCACTTACTGGCAACACCCAGCAGCCAGATACAGATACAGAGCAGCTCCTATGATGATTGACGTGTGTGTGTGTATATAGTAGTGTGTTGATGATTTGTAAGTCGCTCTCCAATTTGTAAGTCGCTCTGGATAAGAGCGTCTGCTAAATGATGTAAATGTAATGATGACTGATCATCGTGTGTGTGTGTGTACAGTAGTGTGTCATTGTGTGTGTTTATGTGTCAGGGGTGTGTGGTTGCGGGCACGGGGTGGTACAGACTGGCAGTCCTACGCTACAGGAGAGCATGTCAGGAAGAGGCTGGTACAGCACTGTAGAACAGGCTCACAGCTCTTCCTGTATGGTTCCTCTTCCGATCGGCTGACAGTAGTCAGCTCATAGCCACCTGCTGGGCCACACACAGAGCAAGATGACTGACGGAGGTCATTCTGTTACATTTAAATCTACCTCCTAGCTTATGCCACTCCAGCTCAGAACGCACTCAAATCATCTGTCATGCTTTCACAATCGTTTTCTTCTTTGTTTAGCAACCGTACAGGTGTAGGATCTTAATTTGACCTATATTGCCACAGCAAAATAATCCTGCAGCAACAGGATTTGAACGTTTAGTTTAATGTTGCTTGATTGGTTGTTAGACTATTAGCTGGCCAAAAGTAGGTTACATGAAAAGTGCAATACTGTTAATATAACCATGTGTTAGTGTGGGTTTTCAGTGGATTTATGTAAATCACGAAGCTCATCTGCATATCCTGCGGTGCAGGAAAATTCTCAGCAACAAAAGAGTAAATTAAGAACCTACATCTTTACCACAACATACCGATTTAATACTAAGACACTGAAGCAACTAAAAGGCTTGTCGTTGTAGTGAATGGCGGGTGATGTAGCAGTAAATGGATTGGGGGATGGCTGAGTGAAAAAGGTTAAAGGTTGAAGTTGAGAGGAGGGCATGCCAGGGCATGGCAGCCAATCGGATGTGGATTTTGTAGGAGTGTGAGTGTAAGCTGATTAGATTAGCGTCATGCCCAGAGGCACCCACCAGGTCACAGAGTTGTGTTCTGTTCACCTGGTGCTCTCTCTCTATCTGCCTCTCTCTCTCTCTCTCTCTCTCTCTCTCTCTCTCTATCTCTATCTCTCTCTCTATCTCGCAGTTTAAAAATAAGAATTTATTGTCTCCCCCTTTCTGTTGTATGTGTCTCTGTCTGTCTCATGGTCTATCTATGTACAGATGTAGGATCAGTATTTTTGCAGCAAAATAATGGTGCAGCAACAGGATTTGAACGTTTAGTACACAATGTTGCTTGATCAGTGGTTAGGCTATTAGCTGGCCAAAATTAGGTTACATGAAAAGTGCAATACTGTCAATATAACCGTGTGTTAGTGCAGGTTTTCAGTGAATTTATGTAAATCATGAAGCTCAAATTCTCAGCAACAAAAGAGTGATTAAATTAAGATCCTACACCTGTATGTAGAAGTTTATTGAGGAGCTTAAGGACACTATATAAAGAGCTTTCGTTCCCTTCTACATTGTGTCCTCGTATACAAAACATACTGAGACAGAGACATTACTGACACTCTCTCTCTCTCTCAGAGCTAAGGGACCTGTATTGTCTATTGTTGACCTCACAGACCTTAGTCCAATAAATATGTCCAATATGTTCAAATATTTGAGCTGCACATAATTTAGGCTACTTGGCCTTGTACAATTGAACCAATGACATAGTGCAAACCCAAGGAAGTCTGCTGACTTTTCTCCAAGCGAAGAAGGTATTTGACATGTGTATTTGACCCAGATCCGCTCCCTCATGCAGCTGTTGACTCAACACAAAGCAGAATGTTTGGACTCTCAACTCCTCCAGAGCGAAACAAACTGCCCAACTACAGCTGTCAAACACAACCAGTCCAACTGCTCTGTGGCCGTGTCAGTCAGATACATCATCTGTCTCAAAGAAGCTTCTTTCACTTTTAGTCAACTCAAACTGATGCTCTCCTCTTTTGATTGAAAACCTTCTGTACATTTTCCATGTCACTTCAGATCTGCTCACCCTACTCTCTCATTTCTCTCTTTCCCCTCTCTCTTCAAATCTGCTCCACCCATCCCCCTTCTCTTCTCATCTCTCTCTCTCTCTCTCTCTCTCTCTCTCTCTCTCTCTCTCTCTCTCTCTCTCTCTCTCTCTCTCTCTCTCTCTCTCTCTCTCTCTCTCTCTCTCTCACCCTGCCTCCCCCAGGTTGTGCAAGATGGCAGTGTGGATCCAGGCCCAGCAGCTCCAGGGGGATGCGCTGCACCAGATGCAGTCTCTCTATGGACAGCACTTCCCCATCGAGGTGCGCCACTACCTGTCCCAGTGGCTTGAGGGCCAACTCTGGTGAGTGCAGCACAAAGCACACCACTCTACCTGACAGAAAGACATGTCTCACCCGATAACCCTCACATTCGGTTCAATCACAGTCACAGTAGTAGCAGTGGCCATCGAGGTGTCGTAGCCTGAGAGCAATGTGGTAGCAAGTGTGTAAAGTCACTGTCCCTGTGTATGTGCTTGAGTGAAGGTGTGGCTGCTCTGTTCTGCATGTATGTACATACAGGATATCGCTAAGCATTCTATATGTCCCTGTGCCAGGGATGTGATCGATCTAGAGAACCCCCAGGAGGAGTTTAAGGCCAAGCGTCTGCTGGACAGCCTGATCCAGGAGCTGCAGAACAAGGCTGAGCATCAGGTGGGAGAGGACGGCTTCCTGCTCAAGATTAAACTGGGACACTATGCCAGCCAGCTCAAGGTGAGACAGATTGAACCAGTAGACCAAGGGCCCTCACGAACCTCCACAGAAAGCTAGCTAGAGAAAGGTGAGACAGATGGGCAGTACCGGTATGAAGGTGAGAGATACTGTGCACAGATACCCAGTGTATGTGAGCAGAGCACAGAGCCAGTGCCCTCACAAAAACCTCCACACCTAACTAGCTAGCTGAACAGTGTTAATAAAGCCAGTATAAACCCAATAAACTCACAATGTTATGATAACCTTATAGCCAACTGTACCAGCCGAATCGTGGTGATTATTATTTCAATTATACTGATACCAAACTCAGCTAAATGTTAGTTATCACAGCCTCATTGGCAACAGGGTCATATCCATAAACCCCAACCCAAAGTACTTAGAAATAAAAAAAAACAGTATGTGAGAACAGCCTGCTCTGGTCAGTGTGTCTATATGAAGAAAAACAAAGGGTGGACAATACTGGGCTACGGTAAACAGGCAGTGTTGCCTTTTATGATTGAGCTTTTCACTCAGGGATCTCAGTGTGTTTGTATTCACCCTTATGGACAGGGTTCAGAGGAACAAGCTGTCTCCTATCACCTTCCACAGTGGGAGAAGGAGGCATCTTGTCAACACAACACTCTGTAGGCATACAATGCAGTCTTTCAACCCTGCATGGTGCCTTGGTGTGTGTATGCGTGCATGAGAGAGGGATTTAGAGCACTGTTTCCCAACTCCAGTCCTCCAGTACCCCCAACAGCACAAATGTTTGTTGTAGACCTGGACAAGCACATCTAATTCAACTTGTCAATTAATCATCAAGCCTTCGATGAGTTGAATAAGGTGTTTTTGTCTGGGGCTACAACAAAATGTGTGCTTTTGGGAGTACTTGAGGACCGGAGTTTAGAGAGAGAGAAAAGAGAGAAAGGAAGGGAAATGTAGCCAGTGGATGTGAGACCAAGTCGTCTGCACTTGAGAGAAGGATCTCATTAGTCTAATTGGGTTTAGCCAGGCTCAGGGAGTGGGCTTTAGAGCGTTAGCGTGCCGCGGCGCGGGAGCGGGCTAAATTGGTCAGTGTCGTGTGCAGGGCCGTACTGCCAGTCAGTGGCTAACACAGTTAACAGGCCTAACAAGGCAGCACGTGGTCCTTGTCTTTCAGAGCACGTATGACCGCTGTCCTCTGGAGCTGGTGAGATGCATCAAACACATCCTGTACACGGAGCAGAGGCTAGTTCGAGAGGCCTCTAATGTGAGTATGAATCGCACACTCTCCAACTTCCATTCCTACTCCCACACACCTGGGAAGCTTGTTTCACAGGTATGCATATAAAAGACACCTGTTGCTCTTATCAAATCAAATTATATTAGTCACATGTGCCAAATACAACAGTTGTAGACCTTACAGTGAAATGCTTACTTACAAGCCATTAACCAACAATGCAGTTATAAGAAAGAATACCCCCAAAAATCACCCCAAAAATAATACGAAATAAATAACAAATAATTAAAGAGCAGCAGTAAAAATAACAATACCGAGTCAATGTGCGGGGGCACCGGTTAGTGGGGGAGGCAATGCAAATAGTCTGGGTAGCCATTTGATTAGATGTTATGGCTTGGGGGTAGAAGCTGTTTAGAAGCCTCTTGGACCTAGACTTGGCGCTCTGGTACCGCTTGCCGTGCGGTAGCAGAGAGAACAGTCTATAACTAGGGTGGCTGGAGTCTTTGACAATTTTTAGGGCCTTCCTTTGACACCGCCTGGTATAGAGGTCCTGGATGGCAGGAAGCTTTGCCCACTGTAGTGCCTTGCGGTCGGAGGCCGAGCAGTTGCCATACCAGGCAGTGATGCAACCAGTCAGGATGCTCTCTGGTGCAGTTGTAGAACCTTTTGAGGATCTGAGGACCCATTCCCCTCCTTAGGGGGAATAGGTTTTGTCGTGGACTCTACACAATTGTCTTGATGTGCTTGGACCATGTTAGTTTGTTGGTGATGTGGACATCAAGGAAATAGAAGTTCTCAACCTGCTCCACTACAGCCCCATCGATGAGAATGGGGGCGTGCCTCTTCATTTTCCTGCAGTCCACAATCATCTCAATCATCACAATCATCTTATGCACACACACACACACAGAAATAATAAGAAAATAATATGGAAATACCCACACACCTTCTATAGACATTGCAGACACCCACACTGTGTAAACACCACACAGAGATGTTTAACATAAAATGGCCAATTGCATGACATTATGGATATCACAGCCATTGGGGGCCACTTTGCTGCCTCTCTGCCGACATCAAAGGCTGTTTACTCTCAATTTTCCCTCAGACATACGTAAACCTGTTAACAACCACACAAATACACGCACACGCACACACACACACACATAGCACAAACCTTCACACACACACCTAGTCAGATAACCTAAACTTTGAATATCTCATTAACCAGCAATGCTGTAGGCCTGGTGTGGAGGTGAAGAAATGTGATGTTTTATAACAAGGGTTATAAAACCATAAAGCCGGTGGTCCATAAAACATCTGAATATCAATAAACCCAGTGTTCAATTGATTTCCAGTCCTGCCAGGCTTCTCCTATCACAGGATTGCATATTCTACATGATTGCATTCCCTCCTGTTTATTCAGACTGTCTTCACAGTGCTCACGTCCCCAGCTTTAACAAGCCATGGGCTGTGTCTGCCCACGATACGGAAATGCATTTCCCTCTGCACGGTCTCACATGTTCAGTCAGTGGTGATCACTGCTGGTTATGGTCATTAGATTACTGTTGAATAACACGAGCAGGGGTCATTGAGTTTGTGTTAAAGAGGCACAGGGTGATTTCAGGTTCTGTCAGTTTGAGTCTTTCTGCTCCATGTAATGATGATGAAATGCTCAACACCACACTAGCTAGTTCCTGCAAATCATCAAAGCCTGCATTGTTTACCGGCACAGCCCTCTCACCTCTCTCTCCTCTCTCTGATTGGCAGTCGAGCTCCCCAGTGGGCGGGATGATGGACAGCATGTCCCAGAAGTACCAGCAGATCAACCAGGTGTTCGAGGAGCTGCGTCTGCTGACCCAGGACACAGAGAACGACCTGAGAAAGCTCCAGCACAACCAGGAGTACTTCATCATCCAGTACCAGGAGAGCCTCCGCATCCAGGGTGAGTCAGCCTTGCCCTGGTCCCCCTCCTAGCCACAACACCCTGGGTCATCAACCCCAGCTGCCCTCAGCTTTATAGGGCAGAATGACGTGTGGGTTTGTAGGTGGGTGTCTGTGTGTGTGTGTGTGGTCTGCAAAGTAAAAGACAGGTGTGTTTATGTGAAGTTTGCTGACATCCCGTCTCTCCTGTCCTGTCCTTCTCCAATCACTCTCCCTCTCCCTCTCTTCGCCCCCATGCAGCCCAGTTGACCAGCCTGGCCACACTGCCCCCTGCTGACAGACAGCTGAGGGAGCCCACCTTACTGAGCAAGAGAGCCACCGTGGAGGCCTGGCTCACCCGGGAGGCCAACACACTACAGAAATACAGACTGGTACACTACTTTTTATACTGCATACACACACATACTGAAACACACACACGTACACACACACACACACACACACACACACTACATGATTACAAACTGGTAGTGAACTGCAGTATAATTATATTTGTCATTATTTAAAGCTATGAAGACAGGAGAGGAAAGTAGGCTCAGAAATCTGGAGGGATCTCATGCCTTCAGGATATAAAAGCTGGGGATGTATATTGATTGGAGAATATGAATAACATAATATATATGGGTACATTCTTATCGGTGTGTGTGCGTGCGTACGTATGTGTGTGTTTACCTGCCTGACTCTGTGTGTGTGTGTGTGTGTGTGTGTGTGCCTACATACCTGTGTCCCTAGGACCTGGCAGAGAAGCACCAGAAGAGCCTACAGCTGCTGAGGAAGCAGCAGACCATCATCCTGGATGACGAGCTGATCCACTGGAAGAGACGGCAACAGCTGGCCGGCAACGGGGGTCCTCCGGAGGGGGGGCTGGACATCCTGCAGTCCTGGTGAGACCCCCTCTATCCCTCACAGAGATCGTATATGTATATTATTGATCAAAGGGCAGGGGCCACCAAGTTAACAAGCTGGCTATTGGATACTGCTGGGTTTACATGGGGTGTAGTTGGGAAGATTACTGTAGTCTAGGTTAAGACAACGGGATTCTAATATCCCATAACTCTTTGCAACAATGGGGAAGAGTTCTAAATAATAGGACTAGCAATGTGAGCGAAAATGACTAAAAGTGAATGTTAGCAGTACAGAAAGTTTGCCATCAAAGTGGAGAATAAACACAATCGTAGTGAATTTCAGCTTACTACTCAGCAAACACATAGCATGACTGTTTTCCTGTCATTCTATTCATTTAAACGTTTTTCAAATGATCTACAACTACTTTATTACTTGAGTGCTGGTCACGTTTTCAATGCTAATCCTGTAGAATCCGCAACGGTCCAATGATTGTGTTAATTTTTTTATGTGTGTCTCTGTGTGCGTGTCTCTCTCTCTGTGTGTGTGTGTGTGTGTGTGTGTGTGTGTGCGTGTGTGTGCGTGCGTGCTCACTCGTGTGTGTGTGTGACTCAGGTGTGAGAAGTTGGCAGAGACTATCTGGCAGAACAGGCAGCAGATCAGGAGAGCAGAACACCTGAGACAACAGCTGCCCATCCCTGGCCCCATCGAAGAGCTACTGAACGACCTCAACAGCACCATCACAGACATCATCTCAGCACTGGTCACCAGGTGTGAGCGCATTTGCATTCATTTGTGTGTGTGTGTGTGTGTGTGTGTGAGTGTGTGGCTTTGAGCTGGAATGTGGGTGTGTGTAAATGTGAACCTCTTATGGAGTCACTTATCTTCAGTGTGAGTGCTACTCTGTAGTCATGTTTACACCCCCCATCTTCTCTGTGTGATGGGACTGAATGGAGAACAACTGAACTGTTATTCAGCATGAACCCTTATATAAGCCCTATCCTACTGACACAACCCCTGACTCCTTATGTGTCAATCGAGCGCGAGATTACATTTATTACCAGAATTACATTAGAAATGACTCACCACCGCACATCACAGGAGCCCGGTTATGTGACTCTGTGGAACAGCAAAGCGCGTGTGTATTTGACTCTGTGCTGAGCCCAAGCTGGGTTGTTCCGGGGCAGGGGGAGCAAGCTGCTGATAGTTCCTCCACCAGCCCAGCCCAGCTCTGCTCCCAACCCCTGCTGAACCTGCCAATGAACACACAAACACAACCCCAGTCAGCCTGCATTTACCCTCAACCCTACAAGGAGGGAGAGATGGAGGGAGGAGAGAGGGAGGCCTGCTATAGATCTGAGAGGAGAAGGAAAACAGGAGGGAGAGTGAACGGTTTCGAAAAGGAGAGGAACATACAGTACGAGGAGGAGGAGTAGAGAACAGAGTTTCAAAGACATTAAATGAAAGAAAGAAGGGTTTCAGCGATGGAGGCAAAAGGGAGATTAAAGTGGGTCGATACGAGAGCTAAAGTGACAAAAAGTGTTTGAGACTAGAGATGAAGAGTCTACAATGATGGGGAGAGGGGGAGAAAGTCACACCGGCTCAGAAAGTTAGCTTGAGTTCCATGGAAGAGTGTTGTAGCCCTGGGGGCACTGTCTGTCAGCCCGTATCAGTCCGCCAGCCTCACTGACTGGATCAGGAAGTCTTCTGAGTGCTCCCAGAACCCTCTGCTCTCTCCCTATCCCAGCTGTGGTCCCCACAGAGACCGATAATGCACTGAGAAGCTGTGTCATTGTCAGAATGATGTCTGTTAGGCCACAGATGGGGGAGCGTTGAGAGCGTAACACTCCTTTTAAAGTCCATACTACTGCGCTGGTGTTTCCTCTCCTCTAAACTCGCTCTTTCCTGCTCTCCAGCGAAACCACACCCACATCCTCTCTACTGTTCCCCCTAAACCTCTAGCAGGCGCCTGGGAGGGAGGCTAGGGGGGAGGGAGAGTATCTCATCACTGCCTGCTCACAGAGTTGAGAATATTTAGTATTGTCAGCCAATCCTAAAACACAAGTGGCGTTCTCTACTCAAAAGCCCTCTGTGCCTGAATGAATGAGTGTCATGCTGTCTGTGTGTGTTTAGCGTTCGTCTGTCTGTGTGTGTTTATGTGTGGGAGCATCGAGAGCTGACAGCTTGCATACTGTGTACTTTTCAAAAGCAGGTCAAATAGACTTAATAGGCAGTAGTGTGTGATGGACAGAATTCCCTGTGGTGATCTGTTGGTTAAAGGGATAGCGCTAAATGTTTTCAATTAAACCCTTTTTTTCTACTAACCAAGAGTCAGATGAAATCATGGATACCATTTTTATGTCTCTGCGTGCAGTTTGAAGGAAGTTGAAGTTAGTTTCTGGAGTCATTACATTGACTCTGGGTAAGCTAAAATGTTGCACTATTCCTTTAAAGCAACCCTCTACACTTTCATCTGACTCTAATCTGTTTGTCCTGCCCCCCCCTCTCTCTCTCTCTCTCTCTCTCTCTCTCTCTCTCTCTCTCTTTATGTCTCTCTCTCTCTCTCTCTCTCTTTCTCTCTCTCTCTCTTTATGTCTCTCTCTCTCTCTCTCTCTCTCTCTCTCTCTCTCTCTCTCTCTCTCTCTCTCTCTCTCTCTCTCTCTCTCTCTCTCTCTCTCTCTCTCTCTCTCTCTCTCTCTCTCTCTCTCTCTCTCTCTAGCACCTTTATCATAGAGAAGCAGCCTCCCCAGGTGCTGAAGACCCAGACCAAGTTTGCCGCCACAGTGCGCCTCCTAGTGGGCGGGAAGCTCAATGTGCACATGAACCCCCCGCAGGTCAAGGCCACCATCATTAGTGAACAGCAGGCCAAGGCCCTGCTCAAGAACGAGAACACCAGGAAGTAAGTCACAGCGTAGAGCCCCCTCATCACCGATATCTACTGTAGCTTTACTGCAACCTTAAGCATAACACAAAACTTAGCCCTGTTTTCTTCAAACCTAGTCCATGGGATTCAGCTCAAGGGCTTGATGATTAGTTGGTCAGGTGTGTTAATGCTGGGATAGAAGAAAGATGTGCACACCCTCTGGGTCTCCAGAACACTTCTTCAGCCAGAGCTTTACAAACCCCACTCATGACCTACTGTAAACTCTGTAGCGCTTACTACAGTACAGGCCAGACACATGGCTGGAACTCAATCAATGCCACAGTGGAATCCATGGAGCAAGTGGAGATTCCACATTTAGATGATACTTTCGAGCGTCCCACATTCCACACACCTAATAGAACCCTAAAGTAGTAAGTGTATAAATGTTATCTCAATCACCATTTCCTTCCTAGTACTAAAATAATAGCCGTGTTAGCCTATCCCTAGCCCAGGGGCAAATCTGGGTGGCATATTGCAAGATTGTCAGCGTTGGCATCCTGAAAAAAACTTGTCTCACATAAATTGAAATGAGTAATTCCTCTTCATGTTCTGTGAAAGTTTCATGACTCTATGATTAATAAATCTGCTGAAGCATCTAACTCTCCTCCTCCTCCCTCTTTCTCTTTCTCCTCCTCCTCCTCCCTTCCCCCTCTCCCAGTGACAGCAGTGGAGAGATCCTTAACAACAACTGTGTGATGGAGTACCACCAGGCCACAGGAACACTCAGCGCCAACTTCAGGAACATGGTGAGGATGGATGGGACCAGGTTAGAGGATGGATGGGACCAGGTTAGAGGATGGATGGGACGAGGGCAGAGGATGGATGGGACGAGGGCAGAGGATGGATGGGACCAGGGCAGAGGATGGATGGGACCAGGTTAGAGGATGGATGGGACGAGAGGATGGATGGGACGAGGGCAGAGGATGGATGGGACCAGGGCAGAGGATGGATGGGACCAGGTTAGAGGATGGATGGGACGAGGGCAGAGGATGGATGGGACGAGGGCAGAGGATGGATGGGACCAGGGCAGAGGATGGATGGGACCAGGGCAGAGGATAGATGGGACCAGGGAGTCTCAATCTGTAATACCACACCTAGAGAAGATTCTCTTCAGAGACAAACCCCAGCTTAACTGGAGTCCAAGAAGCATTTGGAGATTCTGCATGCTCATTCTGTGTTCATACTCATACAGATAGCATGTTACTCAGCCCACACGCTGTTTTGAGTTCCCTTGGGTCCTCCATGGATCATTTACATGTAAATTCTGGCTTAAATGGATACTTCGGGATTTGGCAATGAACTTGTGGATACCATTTTTATGTCTCTGTGTCCAGTATGAAGAAAGTTAAAGGTAGAATGCTAGTAAATACGCATTGGCTTGCGAAACTACCTCTAACTTCCTTCATACTGGACACAGAGACATAAAAATGGTATCCATGAGTTCATCTGACTCTGGGGAAGTAGACAAAGGGCCTCATTGCCAAAATCCCAAAGTATCCCTTTAAATCTGCTCATGGAATCAAAGGGAATCATGTATGTGTGTGTGATCAGAGAACAGCTCCTCAATGTGAATAGACTAGAAGATGTTTGTGTGCTGTGCTGCTCTCCTCAACCCTCATGATCCTCCTCTCCGACCCCGCCTCCTCCTGTAGTCTTTGAAGAGGATCAAGCGCTCGGACCGGCGAGGGGCAGAGTCTGTGACAGAGGAGAAGTTTACCATTCTGTTTGAGTCCCAGTTCAGCGTCGGGGGTAATGAGCTGGTCTTTCAGGTTAAGGTAAGAACTGATAACCTGGTCCCAGATCTGTTTGTGCGGTATTGATAAGACTTAAGAAGAGATGAGCAGAGTGGTGGACTATCCCAAGATGAGCTGTTGGCTCTAGTCCAACCTAACGCCTCAGCGGCTTTTCTTTCTTTCTGGTCCTGACGAGAAATAAAACAAATGTCGGGGGAGGTTATCTTCTGTACTGTTGAACCAATACAGTAAATGTGGAGGAGGAGTTAAGATGGAGTGTCGCCTTGTTAATGTCCAAAAGGGGAAGTCACGTCACAAGCTCTCTTTCCATTTCCCCAGAAAACTAGATGCAGCCAGTTGTCGTCGACCCGCAGAGGGTGGCTCCAGTCACTACACCTATTCCTTACCCTGCTCCTTCAGTGAACATATTATGAGTAGTAATCATTCTGAAAGCTATGTCACACATGAAAAATGACCTTGACCTTACTCCTACACACATTGTCAATGGTACAGGAAACATATACAGTGCATTCGGAAAGTATTCAGACCCCTTGACTTTTTCCACATTTTGTTACGTTACAGATTTATTCTAAAAATGATTAAATAAATACAAATCCTCATCAATCTACACACAATACCCCATAATGACAAAGTGAAAACTGGTTTTTACAAATACCTTATTTACATAAGTATTCAGACCCTTTGCTATGAGACTCGAAATTGAGCTCAAGTGCATCCTGTTTCCATTGATCATCCTTGATGTATCTACAACTTAATTGGAGTCCACCTGTGGTAAATTAAATTGATTGGACATGATTTGGAAAGGCACACACCTGTCTATATAAGGTCCCACAGTTATCAGTGCATGTCAGAGCAAAAACCAAGCCACGAGGTCAAAGGAATTGTCCGTAGAGCTCCGAGACAGGATTGTGTCGAGGCACAGATCTGGGGAAGGGTACCAAAAGGTGTATCCAGCATTGAAGGTCCCCAAGAACACAGTGGCCTCCATCATTCTTAAATGGAAGCAGTTTGGAACCACCAAGACTCTTCCTAGAGCTGGCCGCCCGGCCAAACTGAGCAATCGGGGGAGAAGGGCCTTGGTCAGGGAGGTGACCAAGAACCCGATGGTCACTCTGACAGAGCTCTAGAGTTCCTCTGTGGAGATGGGAGAACCTTCCAGAAGGACAACCATCTCTGCAGCACTCCACCAATCAGGCCTTTATGGTAGAGTGGCCAGACGGAAGCCACTCCTCAGTAAAAGGCACATGACAGCCTGCTTGGAGTTTGCCAAAAGGCAGCTAAAGGATTCTCAGACCATGAGAAACAAGATTCTCTGGTCTGATGAAACCAAGATTGAACTCTTTGGCCTGAATGGCAAGCGTCACGTCTGGAGGAAACCTGGCACCATCCCTACGGTGAAGCATGGTGGTGGCAGCATCATGCTGTGGGGATGTTTTTCAGCGGCAGGGACTGGGAGAACGGAGCAAAGTACAGAGAGATCCTTGATGAAAACCTGCTCCAGAGCGCTCAGGACCTCAGACTGGGGCGAAGGTTCACCTTCCAACAGGACAATGACCCTAAGCACACAGCCAAGACAATGAAGGAGTGGCTTCGGGACAAGTCTCTGAATGTCCTTGAGTGGCCCAGCCAGAGCCCGGACCTGAACCCGATTTGAACATCTCTGGAGAGACCTGAAAATAGCTGTGCAGCGACGCTTCCCATCCAACCTGACAGAGCTTGAGAGGATCTGCAGAGAAGAATGGGAGAAACTCCCCAAATACAGGTGTGTCAACCTTGTAGCGTCATACCCAATAAGACTCGAGGCTGTAATCGCTGCCAAAAGTACTGAGTAAAGGGTCTGAATACTTATGTAAATTTGCTCAAATTTCTAAGAACCTGTTTTTGCTTTATCATTATGGGGTATTGTGTGTAGATTAATGAGGGGGAAAAACTATTTAATCAATTTTATAATAAGGCTGTAACGTAACAAAATGTGGAAGAAGTCAAGGGGTCTGAATGCTTTCCGAATGCGCTGTATGCTCCCCTACTCCCAAAACACATTTATTGATGTATTTCTCCGAATTATATGGATTGTTTAGTTGGAACACAAAGCGCTGTACAGTAGGTTAAAGTGAAAATAGGTTTTACATGAGTTGCCTTCAGACGATATGTGATACACATGCACATCATTGTCTTTGTAATGACCCCTGACCTTTTTCTTCTCTCGCTCTCGCTCTCTCTCTCTCTGTCAGACGTTATCACTTCCTGTGGTAGTGATCGTCCACGGTAGCCAAGACAATAACGCCACGGCAACGGTGCTATGGGACAACGCTTTTGCCGAACCGGTAAATTCAGTTTGATCATCACATCGTGTGTGTGTGTGTGATGATGTCTTTAATACATTACATTGTTTTGTTTTTGTCTTGATGGACATTCTGGCGTTTCCCTGGTCTTCTCTCCTCCTCCCCAGGGTCGGGTGCCCTTCATAGTGCCTGACAAGGTGCTGTGGCCCCAGCTGTGTGAGACCCTCAACATGAAGTACAAGGCGGAGGTGCAGAGTAACCGTGGACTCTCAGAGGAGAACCTGGTCTTCCTGGCCCAGAAAGCCTTCAGTAGCTCCAGCATCAACCCTGATGACTACCGCGGCATGACCATGACCTGGTCCCAGTTCAACAGGGTAAGACCATGGCTGCATCTCAAATGTCACTATATTCCCTATGTAGTGCACTACTTTTGACCAGGGCCCATCTTTTGACGAGAACCTTATGGGCCCTGATCAAAATTAGTGCACTATGTAGAGAATAGGGTGCCATGTGGGACACACCCCATGACTACTGACCAGTGGACTACAAAACCTGACCTCTGCATTAGGAAAAAGTGGTTGCAGAGTGGTGATATCATCTCTTTGATACTCAGAGGGAATCTATTGTAGAGTTTTTACCATCCCTGGTTGTGTGTATATTATTTAGATGTGAGTATTTGCCACTGCAGACATAGTTTACATCTTTGGTGTTCCTTCACGTGTTCAGAGTAATGATTCCTCTATATCTGCATTCAGATCTGCTCTCCTCGGGCTGAGCGAGTATCTAGTGTTATGTGTTTCTCTTGGAGGCTGCGTCCCAAATGGCACCATATTCCCTACATAGTTCACTAGGCCTTGGTCAAAAGTAGTGCACTATGTAGGGAATATGGTGCCATTTAGTCTGATTAGCTCTAGTCGGCTGGCCGTGAGGTCCTCAGGTCTGGTTAATGGGCCTGTTTGTCCAGACAGGAAGGGCTAATTCAGCCCCAAGCCTCATTGGCTCCCTCTAACCAGCCACTGATGACAGAGAGCACACTCACATTCAGACCTCATTCACCACAGAGCATCAGCCTCATTAGAGAGAGAGAGGGCCTAGAAACAGGAACAGGAACATGCACCTTAGAACTCACTCACTGATACACACACACTTGCACACGTGTGTGCACACGCGCGTATGCACGCACACACACACACACACACACACACAAACACACACACACATACTTACAAACTCTCTCTCTCTCCCACACACACACACACACACACACACACACACACACACACACACACACACACACACACACACACACACACACACACGAGCACACACACATAAACACAATAACCCAGTGTACTCTCTGCATTGCTGCAACAGTTATACTGATCTGAACTGGATGGATGGATGGATGGATGGATGTA
The DNA here is from genome assembly GCF_020615455.1 of Coregonus clupeaformis. Lineage (NCBI taxonomy): Eukaryota > Metazoa > Chordata > Actinopteri > Salmoniformes > Salmonidae > Coregonus > Coregonus clupeaformis. The sequence continues at coordinate 52,689,838 of NC_059221.1, read as the reverse complement.
AGGGGGTCAGCTGAACTCTGGGGAACATCTCTCACTGACTGACTGTCTATTGTGTTTGCTGCTCTACTCTACTCTGTATGTGTGAGGGGAGGTTAGTGCGATTAAAGACAGAAAACAAATTGTTTATTGACTGTATCAAACCCAATCCCTCTACCCTACAGGAGAGTCTGCCTGGCAGGAATTTCACGTTCTGGCAGTGGTTTGATGGGGTCATGGAACTCACGAAAAAACATCTCAAACCACACTGGAATGATGGGTAAAAATTATTTTTTGAAATGTCTATAATCCTAGAATGTCTACTCCATAATAACCTGTGGAAATGAGGTTTGACTTGGATTGTGTATTAGTGCTACATTAGATGCCTGCTGCGTACACATACTACCCAAGTAGACAGGGAAATGGACAGAGAAAATGGCTCAACTAAACTAAAGGCTCCTTTTTGTTGTCGTTTGAATGGCAGCTGTAATGTGCTTTCTTTAGTGAGTCTTGATAGAGTGCACTTGGTATATTTTCCTCTTAAGACCCCCTGCCGTTGCAGCCTTACATTTTGATTGCTTTTTAAATCTCAACGAGCCTACCAAAAGGCCCTCCCCACCATGGACATGGCTTTACCATAGCAACCACAGGGGCTGGAGATATGTATCCATACCTGTAATGGGTCAAGAGGATAAAAGGATTGTAAGTGAAGGGGGCGGCATGACAATGTATGTAACAATGTATCTTTGTCTATCTCTCTCCTTCTGTCCTCCTTCTGTCCTCCTTCTGTCCTCATTCTGTCCTCATTCTGTCCTCCTTTTGTCCTCCTTCTGTCCTCCTTATGTCCTCCTTCTGTCCTCCTTCTGTCCTCCTTCTGTCCTCCTTATGTCCTCCTTCTGTCCTCCTTCTGTCCTCCTTATGTCCTCCTCCTCCTGGGCTTTTTATTCTCTGTGCATATGTCTGTCTGTGTCTTTCCTCTCTCTGTCTCTCCCCTTCTCTCGCTCTCTCTTCCTTCCTCCATTCTCTATGTGCAGGGCGATACTGGGCTTTGTGAACAAGCAGCAGGCCCAGGACATGTTGATGTCCAAACCCAACGGGACCTTCCTGCTCCGCTTCAGCGACTCTGAGATCGGAGGGATCACCATCGCCTGGGTGGCTGAGAATCCCAACAAACCAGGTACTGACAATCAATCAACCAACCAATCAATCGATCAATCAATTCATTATTTTGTCAGTTAGTCAGTTAGTCAATAAATTAATATTTGACGGAGAAGGTCTGTAATAATAGCCAAGTGGAACTATAATAAGTGTGTCTATGTTTCCAGGGGAGAGGATGGTGTGGAACCTCATGCCCTACACAACCAAAGACTTCTCCATCCGCTCTCTGGCTGACCGCATCAGTGACCTCAACCACCTCCTGTTCCTCTACCCAGACAGACCCAAGGATGAGGTCTTTTCCAAATACTACACACCACCCCTGTGTATGTACCTAACCTCTATTAATCTCTATAAAAATAATTGATGACATATAATTATCTCTTCTCTATATCTGTTGCAATTTGGTCAGATTGAGGCTGTACAACCACACTGAGGAACCTGTGAATGTGGACCATATCTGCAGTCTGAACATAACGATTCTCCCTGTCTCTCCTTCACTTGCCTTTCTCTCTTACAGCCAAAGCAGTGGATGGATACGTGAAACCGCAGATCAAACAAGTGGTACCAGAGTAAGTCTCTCTCTCTCTCCTTCTCTCTCTCTGTGGCAACAGGGCTGATTTAATCACCTAACAATGGGGCCTGAATGCAGATCAACCATTAGGTCTTCACTCCAGATGGAGGAACCAATTAGAGCCCAGTATCCGCGGGCCTGAGGGTGCCTCTGTCCCTCTCATCACTACACTTAGTAATGTTAGTCTGGGTAATGAGTTAGCAGGGTCCCTATTGTTACCAAGGGGCTGTGGGCCTCTCAGTGGGAGGGCTCCAGGGGATGCTGCCCAGCACCCTGCCTAACCTCCTACTGCTGCTCAAAGGGACTGGTAATTAATGAAGCAGAGGAGGCAGAGGAGGAGCAGGAGGAGGGGGTGGTGGTGAGGGATGATGATGAAGGTTGCCCTGGTAACCCACAAAGCTAGCGTTTGGAGTGACGTTCTCTGACTCGTGTGCGTGTCTGTCTGTCTGTTTGTCTGGACCTGCAGGTTCACCACGGCCAATCTTGACCCAGCAGCAAACCCCACCTACATGGATCACGGAGCCTCCCCTACTGTCAGTCACCCTCAAACCTACGGCATATACCCACCTATGTGAGTATAGATTACATATGTGTGTGTGTGTGAGGTCTGATGGCCTGTGTTACTAACTGGTCCCTGTGTTGTGGCAGGAGTGACTCCATGTTAGATGCGGACGGTGACTTTGACTTGGATGACACCATGGACGTGGCGCGACACGTTGAGGAGCTGCTGCGGCGACCGATGGAGAGCCAATGGAGCGGCCAGCAGTCGTGACCCTCAATCTCTAACCCCGACACCAACAAAAGAACGCCGCCCCTTTTGACATTTCTGATGGTTTAATTCCATTCATTTCCTCCTGTTTTATTTCAGATAGCTATAATGTGAAATGTTAATAATGGTTGTGATTGTTTTTTTGTTTTTTGTTTTTTGTTTTCAGCATGCAAACTGCATGTCAGTTACCTTTTTTCAGTTTGTCTCTCTGTACGTATATGTAAAACAGACTAGTTATAAGTGCAAAAAATGACTGTTACAATATTGTATGAAAAAAAGAAAGAAATGTCATTCAATTCAAGCATGTATTTTCATTTTGTCATAATTCTAACAAAGATTTTTGGAGAGCACTCTCCACAACCGGTATGAAGTCATTTAGTTGTATTGTTTTTATTTTTGTTTAGTTATTTTATTATTGTGAATGGTTTATCAACAGTATTTTTTTCATTGAATCCACCCTCTGCCAAAAAAGAGAAACTTAAATGAAGAATTTGTTGTTATTATTGACAACATCATCGGATTTGTTGCTAAGGGACATTTCAATCATTAGTATAATAAGTCTGACTCTGTACACACTAAACTCCAAGCAGAATGGCTCTCATTTCATTCTCAGAGCACACTGAGTATATGTGTCACACACATACATGCACGCACACACACAAGGATGCATCACACACACACGCACACACTGTTGCGTAATATACATCAGCTCCAACTGAAACTTAGGGAGTTTGGGCCCACTCACAGGGCTATTTGAGTTTCCTATATTTGCACACAGATGTAATGTAAATACAAGCATGTGTCCAGCATGGCCTGAGAGTCCACTCAGGTCTCTGGACAGCCCATAGAGAAAGATAGAGGACTCATCATTGATATAACCCATTTTAACACGGACATTGCCATTGAGGGCTTCCAACATTTTAAAGTAGTCAACTGGGTGGGGATTCCTATGAGTTGGGAGCGATCAGCCAATGAAGAATAACATTTACTACCTTAGTACCTCAATATCGCTGCCCATGCTGTCATAGACGCTATAATGGCACAGATACTCTATCTATCTCTATCTCCCCTCCATACCCCTGTAGATTATGTATGTGCCATCAACGCTACCTCTCATTACCGCTCTGTTTGTCTGGTGTTTTAAACAACTAATTTGGTAATTTCTTGTTATTGGTTGTGACATCTAGTGTTGATAATCTATTTGGGGAGCTGTGGGGGTGTGTGTAGTGGAGCTGAGGTCACTGGTGTGTGTGTGGAGGAGCTGAGGTCACTGGAGTGTGTGTAGGGGAGCTGAGGTCACTGGGGTGTGTGTAGGGGAGCTGAGGTCACTGGGGTGTGTGTGGAGGTTGGGGTTTAGTTGGGAGATCTGTAGGAAAGTCCATTACTAGGACTGATGGTAGAAGAGTCTCTATACTGGTTCCTTATTGGCTTAGTATTGTGCATCTGCTGAAGTACACTAACTACTCAATGCATAGCCTGAGACGACTAGTGGAGATCTAATTCTACTAATTTTACCTTGGGGCAGAGATACATTTTTGCATTTTTAAAGCTAATTCCCTGCAATGCTACCAGTTTTGCCATGGGGTGGAGATACATTTTTTGTTTTAAAGCAAATTTCCTATAATTCTACACATTTTGCCATGACTTATGTCATGTTAATGATATCTGAGTGAGAGTGACTAGCTAGACTAACTTGCCAATGTAAAAATAGTTAGCTGACATGGCTAATTAAGTGACTGTCAGTGACAAAACAAGAGAAAAACTGCTAATGCACAACCAAATTTCGAACCGACTATTCTAACTTTCAACAGTAAGTTTAGACCCCAACTGAGTTCCTAAAAAAAGCGACCAGGGGCCCTAAGCGCCCGCTTATATCGCTTATGCCTGGAGCCAGTCCTGATGATACTCCTGTCTGTCTGTCTCTCTCTCTGTCTATCTCTGTCCGTAAGCCTGTCTCCTGTTTGATGTTATTACTGAACACTGTTACTAAATCTACATGTGCATGTCTGTCTTTGTGTGATACAACATAAAACATCAACTGACAACCTGAGCTACAGATATACAGCTATATGTGCAGACAATATGAGGCGCTTGAACACTTGACTCATTTACATTTTAGTCATTTAGCAGACGCTCTTATCCAGTGCATATATATATATATATATATATATATATATATTAATTTTTTTTATACTGGTCCCCCGTGGGAAACGAATCCACAACCCTGGCGTTGCAAATGCCATGCTCTACCAACTGAGCTACACAGACTCATCAGTCCTGAACATGAAGGCCATTGCTAACATAAGGTTTGGGATATTTTGACACTGACTCACTCCCTGTCTTTCAGCCAAGATGTTGTAGTGGGTCTGTCTCAATATACTCCCAGCAGGATTAGTCTGCTATAGTACACCTTAGCTACCGCAGTTTAACAAAGCATGTAACGATAGACCCTCCTGTTGCCGTGGCTACGCTGTTCACCCCCCACCACACACTTCTGAACCATTGGGCAATATCATGACGACAGCAACGCCACACAACCCCCACAGTACTATTACACACACACACACAACACACACACAACACATCCTCTTTACTCATAAGCTCTGCCCTCTCAGGAACGAAGCTCTATGCTTGGTTGATGTATCATAAAGTGAAAAAAATACAAATTAAGTATCTATCTATAGCTCCTCCCACCAGCTTCCTCTGCTATCTATATACAGCATATATGAATTTATTTTCTGTACCATAATTCTATTTTATTACAGTATACTGTACATCTGTGGCACGCCCTTCTGAATGTAATCCCCTTGCATGACCTGAGGAGGGCGTATGTATAACATGGCAGCCACTACAACCTCTTAGGTTTTCATCAGAAGTATCTGAAAAAAGCCATATTGCAAACGAGAATCAGAAGAATGTTGCTTTTGTGTTTGTCCAGTTGACATTATTTAGCCTTTTCCTATCTTTGTTTCTTTTATTTTTCCGGATCAAAACAGCTTGTTTTTCTTCTTTGTATTTCTTGATTTCACTGATGTTTTTTGAAGAGTCAAAGATACATGGGAATTCTTGTGACGTTTCCTTTTTTTAAACATTATTCTGATCATTTCAAACTTGGATCTTTGCTTCACCTTAGTTCGTCTATGTACTCTGGAAGCTGTATATGAAGCTGTGTTCTGTTCAGTGTTAGTTCCATGTTTGTGGTTTGGTTTTAGCACTTCGGATGTGTTTCAAGAAAAACTGCAATTGAAAAAAAACAAAAAAAAAGTTTTATGAATAATTTCAACTGTAACATGTATGCAAAATAATAAGTTGTGACTGAATAAATGTAATGGTTTATTTGTTCACATTCTATGTCAGTCTGAACCTTACCGATACTGTACATGAGACCATTTCAATAGAGTCAATTCAGAATGAAAACTCAAATTCCAATTCTAATTTCTTCTCATTGAGCATTGAAGAAAACTGGAATTGGAATTTCAGTTTACTTTCTGAATTGACTCTATTGAAAAGGAATAGACCCCAATCCTGACTAGCCTTTCAACTGCCTTCTGACTGGGTGTGGGCATCATAGCACCACTATAACATAGCAGCACTACATGCCTTTTTACACTTGCACTCTAACACATACACTAAAGTTCAAAAGTTTGAGATCACATAGAAATGTCCTTGTTTTCGAAAGAAAAGCCATTTTTTTGTACATTAAAATAAAGAAATACAGTGTAGACATTGTTAATGTTGTAAATGGCTATTGTAGCTGGAAACGACTGATTTTTTTATGGAATATCTATGTAGGCGTACAGAGACCCATTATCAGCAACCATCAGTCCTGTGTTCTAATGGCACGTTGTGTTTGGTAATCAAGGTTTATCATTTTAAAAGGCTAATTGATCATTAGAAAACCCTTTTGCGATTATGTTAACACAGCTGAAAACTGTTGTGCTGATTAAATAAGCAATAAAACTGGCCTTCTTGAGACTAGTTGAGTATCTGGCGCATCAGCAATTGTGGGTTCGATTACAGGCTCAAAATGGCCAGAAACAAATAACTTTCTTCTGAAACTCGTCAGTCTATTCTTGTTCTGAGAAATGAAGGCTATTCCACGCGAGAAATTGCCAAGAAACTGAAGATCTCGTACAATGCTGTGTACTACTCCCTTCACAGAACAGCGCAAACTGGCTCTAACCAGAATAGAAAGAGGAGTGGGAGGCCCCGGTGCACAACTGAGCAAAAGGACAAATACATTAGAGTGTCTAGTTTGAGAAACAGACGCCTCACAGGTCCTCAACTGGCAGCTTCATTAAATAGTACCCTCAAAACAACTGTCTCAACGTCAACAGTGAAGAGGCGATTCCGGGATGCTGACCTTCTAGGCAGAGTTGCAACGAAAAAGCCATATCTCAGACTGGTCAATAAAAAGAAAAGATCGGCAGTCTGAGATATGGCTTTTTCTTTCGAAAACAAGGACATTTCTAAGTGACCCCAAACTTTTGAACGGTAGTGTAGATGCATGCAGCAATCTGCTGTTGAATGACATGAGCTGTGATCATTGCATGTTATACATTGTAATTATCAGATCAGATTGCACTGAAGCACCATTGTGATTCTAACCTCCCACTAAGCCAAACTGCATTTAGACGGTCGTATGTACAAATACTCACTCACTATACGTTTGGTGTACTTGAATGAAGGGCGACCAATAATCACAAACAAAGAGGGGGACTCTATGCCACGCAGCAGGGATGTTGATATTGAACTGAACCTCATTGACCTACCATTTGCCTTAAAGGTCCAATCAGAAGTTGCTACATCCATTTTTGGACTTATAAATTAATGATATGTACCCATTGATTCTTGAAGAATATAACTTATACATTCCTCATGAGCTTAGTTTAATAGTCGTACCCCATCAGAACCCAAAATATGAGCTTGTTTTATTCCAATGTTTGTAAACAAAGTAAATGTAAACAAACACTGTATAGCCTCAAAACATGGTTAAAACTATAAGCCAAACTGCGTTTAGATGGTCTTATGTACAGATACTCACTTGAATGAAGAGAGACCAATAATCACAAACAAAGAATGGGACTCTATGCCAAGCATGCTGTTTATTGAACTGGAACCTCTACCATTTGCCTTAAGAAAGTGCACTTCTGTTTTTATTGTAGCAGCTTGATCAAGCAGGTCCTATCTGTACATCTAATAGCTACCCACTGGACACACACTGGTTGAATCAATGTTATTTCCATGTCATTTCAATGAAATTACGGTTCAACGTGAAATAGACGTTGAATTGACGCCTGTGACCAGTGGTTACAGTATAGTCCAATGATTCTCACACTACTTTCACACCATCTTCAGCTTCTGTGTTTCTTTGAAGAACAATTTGTTGAAAAATACAGGTCCAAGCATGTCATGTAGGTGGGTGAGAGCTGAGAGTGGTTATTGACCTCATGCTGCAGTGTTAATTTGGCAATACTTCCTCTCATCACAATACTTAATCTGCCTCTTCCTCGATCTAGGCTTGGATGGACTGACATGTCACTGCTCAGATGCAGTCTGTGGTCCACTGCACACTCTACCTCTTCCTTTCTTTTGCTTTCTCTGTCTATATCCCTCTCTCCCTCTAAACCCTGTGCAATCCCTCTAATCTCGCTTCATCTCCCTCCACACTGGTTTATGTGATCGATTGTCCAGTGGCAACTCACATCTGCCATCGTGTGGCAGGAACACATATTGTCTCTGAGACAAGGTACCGGACCGGTATGCACTGTACCTTTAAAGGGACATGGAAAAGTGATTAGACAATGTAATTAACCTAATGCATGAACAGTAATCCACTATGACACCATTGATTACTATAAAATATGTTATGATTGTCAATCTCCTATGGAACAGACAGAACCAATACCGACTGTTTGCCTTCTCAACAAATAACTCATTAGTTGTAGTTCATTGAAATTCTCCTTCAATCACATTTACTATATTCTAATTAAAATAAATCCATTTTTTAAAACATCGGACATGTCTGGAGGTCAGAGGGAGACTGTTGCTTGGAAACGAAACTGCACGTGGTTGCTTGGATACTGTTCAATATTCACAACAATAGCTGTAAAAGCATAGTGTTGGACAGAGAATAAAATTCAATGTAACACAGCAGTAAGGTGAAATGGGCAATTTTTTAAAATAAACATACAGTATACAGTAGGCCACCACTGTTTTCTTCTGTTGACAACAGACAATTCTGCAGATAAAACAAAAATAAATATTACAGGAAACCAACCTTTCTCACAATAAAGCAGTTTTTCCAGCAAAGGAAAGGGTTATAGCATTGAGGGCATGTGAGGGTGAATGTGTGGGGTTATTACAGTAGAATGTTGTATACTGTAGTATAATAAGGTATACTATATAAATATAGTATTATAAGGTATTCACAGCCATATCTTACTTGACATTGGATTGTATATACTCGAGATAAAATGCTCTGGGAGATTTGCAAGACTGGCACCCACCAACTGCTATGTATAGCCTCGCTACAAAGAACTGAAAGGAACAGCTTTTTCAATGGAGCAGATGGATCCAGCCCGTCGTTCTACCAGCCCGTCGTTCTACCTTGTGCCCACTAGATGTCATCAGTGCCCAATGTGATTCCTGCACTCTGCAATAACACTGGGAATGGAAATGAATGATGAAACATAGCATAATGCCGGTCAGCAGTATGCATAGGATGCATGTGGGACATGTCACGAGATTAACATGTTGTAACAGGAATCGAAAAACCATGATAGACGTACTTTTTAAAATGAGCCCTTCTGTTAGGCTCATATCATCATCCCAGCGCAATAAAGCTGTCTCTCAGTCTCTCCTACAGGTCAGAAATTTGAATAATTTAGTCACGGCCTTGACGTCCTCCCCAGGAAACATCTTTCATCAGATAATTAAGATGCAAATTGGCACTAATTACCATCGTATTAGTCTATGCGTACAAATTAATCTTTGCATCAACTCTAGTAATTAGGGGCTCCAGTGGAAGGAGGTCCAGTCGAGGCACAAAGGACACAGACACAGTCCCTAGGATGGGACAGAAAACCACAGCACTGCTCTGATTGATTAGTAAAGAGTGTTGACGCAGAGGTTGTTTAGGGACAAGTTTAATTTCCTCCCTCCACAGAGGTCATGTGAGAGAGCACAGGAAGTGATGTGTAAGAGAAACAGAAAGTATGGTGGTTAGGCTCTGGGAGGAACACCCTCAGACCCTCTGCTGTGGCCAGTGGGGAGTCTCAGCTCACTTCACACAAAAACGAATTACACTTTTGGGGATTATTCAGCCTCATCGTGTGTCAGAGTTCCCTCTCGTATCATACACAAACACTATTCCCCCTGACAAGACGCAGCACCTTCAACTGATTCTGTTAGGTAGAACTGCTTCTCTTATGTAGACAAACCCCTGTAGCTATATATTTTCTATATGTTGTGCATTGGTAAACAAGAATACCCTATCCATTTGTAATCAATACCTTGATTTCCTGTATTGATACACAATAATTCTTACCATGCATGAATGAGGTGAGCCTGAATGAGGGGAGAGAGTCGTAACGTCTGTGGTCAAATGTCTTAAATACAAGACATGGCCATATAAAAAAAAACTTCCATGGTAACTAATGAAGAGGATTTGACTTGATGACCTCAACCTCCAGGACGAAAACCATGTGGGACCTGCACCGTCAGATTACCCAGCAGTCAAAGGGCCTTTCATCAGCTGTGATTGGGTAACCCTAATCAATACTATTGTCATCAATACAATCTAAAATGATCTGGCTTCTCCTGGAAAGGGGCTGGAGGGATCAGGGTTGGGGGTGGGGGGATGTATGGATGGCTATCCCTTCATATGTTTGTGGTTCACAGAGAGAGAGGTGGGGGAAGGGAGGGGAAGGGAGACAGCTAAACTCTGGCTCACTTCCTGTCACAGGAAGCTACGAGCAACCTCAATGGAAAGCAACCAGAGTGTGATTTAATTGTTAGTGGCATGATAGTCAAAAGGAAAACAAAGCTGCAACTGCTTTCCATTTAATTTCTGTTGATCTCTCACAGTCTCTCTTGTATTCTCTCTCTCTCTTTCTCTCTCTCTCTCTCTCTCTCTCTCTCTCTCTCTCTCTCTCTCTCTCTCTCTCTCTCTCTCTCACTCACTCCCTCTCCAGCTCTCCTTAACAATAATTCCATTCTCCTCCCCAGTAGAGTTCTCATCTCTTCATCACAACATCTTTCTTACCTAAGTGGAGGAGTGTTGGCACGCCAGTTTGCAGTGATGCAGCATATGATAAGGTCCTTTGTTAATAAATCCTAGTGTGGTTCCACCGTGTGGGTCCTGGATGGGCTCCTGTTTGAGTTTGAGGCTTGGGCGCCAAAGGCATTTGAACATTAAAGTGAGAGCCTGGCTGGAAGGCTTGGAGCAGGACTTTTAAAAGCAGGACTTATTCTGAATTATTTCTGAAGATGCATAATATATTAATCAGAGAGAGAGAGAGAGAGAGAAGATAGCGAGAGAGAGAGATGGACTACCTCGCCCCAACCTCTCCCCTTAATTCTTGACTTATTTTTCTCAACAGTAGTATCCCTCACCTCCATCTCTCCCTCTCACCTTTCCTCGATCTTTCCATCCACCCCATCTTTCTCCATAATTTGTTCATTCCACCAATGTTTCCCTCTCCCTCTTTCTACTGCTCTCTCCCTCTCAATTCAATTGAAATTGAATTGAAAGGGAGAGAGCAGTAGAATCTCTCTCTCTCTCTCTCTCTCTCTCTCTCTCTCTCTCTCTCATCGCTCTCTCTCTCTCTCTCTCTCTCTCTCTCTATCGCTCTCTCTGGCCCAGCATCTGAACTACTGTGTTCTAGAAGACAGCTATGTATAAATAATTCACATTGAGAAGTAGTTTCTGGTCAATGAGTACATAGACTGACTGGCATAAAATGGACAAGGCAGCATGTAGGCTACCACCCTCATTTAAGTTTACAGGAAGAACACACACTATCCTAGTTTTTTATTTATTTGTACCTTTATTTAACTAGGCAAGTCAGTTAAGAACAAATTCGTATTTTCAATGACAGCCTACACCAGCCAAACCCAGACAATGCTGGGCCAATTGTGCACCACCCTATGGGACTCCCAATCACAGCCAGTTGTGATACAGCCTGGAATCAAACCAGGGGGTCTAGAGTGACACCTCAAGCACTGAGATGCAGTGCCTTAGACCACTGCGCCACTCGGGAGCTTAGTTCACACTCCTTCAATTCAAAGACACATCAATGTCATAGAAAAACCACAGAGCAGCTGACCTAACCGCTCATCCATACTGCATGATTCAGATTCGGATTTGTCTGGTCTGACAAAAAAACAAGCCAGTTCTGGGTTTGATTATAATGACTTGGTTGGACAATAATGACCAAACACTCTGAGCAGCTCTACCGCAGCAGCACATGATTTATCTACTTCCAACTGGCTGTGGTGTGATTAGTCCTCTCAGTGTGTTAGACTGTATTATCAGTGTTTATTGTTCATCGTTCCTTCCTCCTCCCCTGACATGTCTGCCTGATGGCGAAGACCCCGGTTTCATCCCAAATGGTACCCTATTCCCTTCATAATGCACTACTTTTGCCCAGAGCCCTATATGGGCAGTGGTCAAAAGTAGTGCACTATATAGGGAATAGGGTACCATTTGGGATGAAACCCCTGTTAGTGGGTTTGTCCTGCATCATTAGGTGTAAAACACTTTGACAGAATGATGAGTTTGTGTGAGGTCATGTGCTGGGGTTAAAGTAGATCTATAATGATTTTTGTAGAAGTCATCAGTGATTGCACAGAGATAATTGTCTCCCTTGTTCCTCAGATTTGTTGAATGATGATAGTGACAGTGATTCAGCTAATTTGTAGTCAGAATTGAATCATTACAGATATCGTGGGTTTCTATCTGCAGCCATTGAATTCTGAACTGTGGCTGTCAGACACAGGGATTGGTTGTGTACCACTTGTTCTACAGTATGAATAAGGGTCCTGTGCTTTTCATTCTCACCAATCAATAATGTGGAGGTGGCTGGTGTGGTGTCTCTGTGGATTACTGCTGGAGGTAATGTTGATGATGTGCCACTCCCTCTCTGATTGGGACTGAAACCTGGCCTGCCCATCCAACACAGAAAAACTGAAACAATGTAAAAATAATAATAGTCTCTTGTTAACAGACTGCATGTAATATTTTGTTTTGGGTTCTGAGATTAAGTTGATAAAGCCCATAGGGATATGTCATATGAGGATCATCAGCATCAATGGAGCTTTTTGCCCTTGCCACCAGAAAGGGCTATTTGTTCTTAATGCAACTTAGGGGACTTTCTGAATCACCAGTCTCCCTGATCTAAGTTTTGGCTGTGATAATAAATATGCATTTGAAAAGCCTTAGACAATAGCCTAATGATAAGACATATTTCATGCAAATACACTCACATTCCCTGTTAATCAGAGGAGGCTGGTGGGAGGAGCTATAGGAGGACAGGCTCATTGTAATGCCTGGAATGGAATAAAGGGAACTTATCAAACACATCAAACATATGGAAACCATATTCCATTCCAGCCATTACAATGAGCCCATCCTCCTATAGATCCTCCCACCAGCCTCCTCTGCTGTTAATACATTATTGTGTTTTAGCCTAGAAATGGCTTAGCCTACAAGTTGTGTGTGTGTGCGTGTACGTGTATGTGTGTGTGTGTGTGCGCGCGCGTGCGTGTGTGTCTGTGAATTAGCGCGCACGGACATGGATTGTGTAGGGAGGGGACACAGCGCATTGTATATGCACGTGGGGAAGCTTCTGATTTCTCATCTGCGGAGAGCGGATAGGAAAGTAGGGACCAGGCGATAGGACGTTCTTCTGCATGCAGCCTCCGCGCAAACAAGAAGCTTGGACTAAAACGAAAGCGCGTGTAAACGCTAATTAATGCCTTTTTATTAGCCGGAACTGTTTCTGAGCGGGCTCCTTATGAATCCATGCAGTTAGCTAATCACACCAGATCACATACGGAGCACCATCTGTTCATTTTAGAGCGACAAGAAAGAGTTTGTTCTGCCAGACGCGGCAGTTCAATCTGTCTATCCCAGATTCAGTGGACTGCGCTTCGTCTGTGGACTGATGATCTTATGTGGGCTACACAGCCGTGGGCTCATATTTTGAAACAATGGGTCAATGCATTAGGTTGAATGTTTAGCTGTAATGTTTAGCTGTAACGTCCGTGGATGATGGCAGGGGTACACGCTTCCGATGCTGTGTCGGGACATTTGCTAAATCCTACCATTGCAGCCTCTCCAGCACAGAACGCAACACAAATAGCGGGGTTGAACAACAATGACGCCACGGTGCTGCCTCCGACTGGCACCCGGGCATACCTGGACATTTCGGCGGCTGCGTTTGCCGCCGGGCAACCGGTCTATGGGGCAGAGGGAGTTTACGCCAACGGAAGGTACATGGACCACGGGAGTCCTCGGACTGGCAGCAGCAGCCGTGACAATTCAGCCGAAAGGAGTCATGGAGGCGTGAACACACCTTGCGGCATTATGAAGGTTGGTCTGTTATCATAAAGCCTACTTTATCATGTTACGTCAATCAGAGGAAGCTCTTGACGGTTGCATTAATGAGGGAATCATTATCTCCTCACAGCCCACGCAAAACCACATTATGCATTCAGTGACTAGCCATCATTGTGATTAATTCAATTGTTATGGAGCCAGGGTTAGATGAACAGTTAGTGACAAAACTGTAATAATAATAATAATAATAATAATAATAATAATAATAATAATAATAATAAAGGATGCTGAGTTGTTACTGTGTAACAAACTGATGGTCTAGTGCAGGGTAAACATTTTGCTGAGGAAAATGTTATAATGTAGTCTATCATTCGCAGTTAGGCTACAAGTCTCAGAAACAGTTACAATATTACAAAGAAGGTAGGACTAACTGATCCAATGATCTGAAGTTTGCGTGATGTACTTCTTCATGCCTTGAGGAGCTGATGGTGTGCGAAGCTTCTGCTGCTGCGTCTGCTGCAAGGTGAGGTCACCAAAAGTGAAATAAAGGTTGTCCTCTGCTATGAGCGCAGCTAAAGGATGCGTCTTAACTGTAATGACATTCCCTCCCTGGATAGTAAAACATGCCTCTATAGTCGAACTACACTACTGTTCCAATAGACTTGTAAGTAGAGTACTATGTAAAAGGAAAACAAACAACACAAAACTGGCAATGCTATTTAAATCGTATGCAAAATAGTTTGTTGACTATTAAGATGAGGCCTATCCACAAAGTCTGGGCTCCTCCAGGGACTTTCAAACAAAAATGATATGCCTACATATTACAGAGAACAAGTCTGCCTTTAGTCACTATTTCCCCCAAGGCATGTCTCATGTCTCCTACTCCAGGATGTCTCCAGTCAGATCGTGTAGCATGACAGAGACAGACAGACAGTGTACTGAGGGGCCTTGTGGAGAAGCTCTGTGGAGGTGGGAGCTGTTGGAGAGAGAGAGTGGCATTCTGTCATTATGAGCCAGTTTGCTTAGCAACTGGCCTAAAACCCTAATTCTATCTATTTCCCCTGTTATTAAGTTCCCTGTGGATGTGTGGGCAAATAAATCCAAACACTGCCTGCTCTCTGGTTTGATGTGCTTCTCTGAGGTGTAGGGGAATCCTGAGAAAATGAACAAGTCCCTGAGTGTTGCTTCTCTTCACCCCAGGATGTTTTGCCCTACTGATGAAAAGCAGGGTTGTTCTTCCAGGAAATTCCATGGAATAGTATCATACGAGGCTAAGGCCTAAATCTCTCCACCCCAAACCACTCTCCTTCCCTCCAAAAGAACTGGAGCAATCTACTGACGTTCATAAGTTCAAACTTCATAACAGAAATATGTTAAGAATGCAGAGCGGATCATGTTGTCAACATGCTCTAGGTCTCAAATCCTCTAAAGCTTATTCTCAGAATGTATTGTCCTGTTCATATGGCATTGTATTGCTATACATAAGGCTTTGTTGTAATATTTCTTGTAATGCACATAGGGATAAACGTGTTTGGAGTTTTCTTCTGTAAATCAGCTCAGCTGTATGGCAACATTGAACTCTCACCAACTGTTGCTATTGGAAGGACCAGGATGTACTATCAAAGATGCTGGACAAATAGACCATTATAGAACCAGTAAAGAAGACTCATTCCTTCACTAGAGTAATGCATCTATAACGTAGAGACTGCCTCGACCCAGTCAGATAAGAGTTAGTTGTCCGTATGGCTTATGTGATTCACGTTGAGGAAAGTTCACCACTGGATTTGGGGTCAACATTTTGAATGCCAGGCGTGAAATGCCAGTTTACAGACAACTCACCAGAGGTTATAAGTGTGCGACTCTGTCAGGGTTGCGTGTGATAACCCAGTTAGATAACCATGTCCACTTTTAGCAGAGCATCAGAGCATCATTGTCATTTCCTGTTCTCATTCCAATATGGATGTGTTGGTCCAACAGCACACTGACGTCCGCTTCTATTCCTGTATATCCCTAAAGGCCTACACCCATCCTTGGGCGTAAAAGAGGTGTCTCTCTCAATGTGATTATCGGAATAGGTTAGTACACTCTGTACGTGTGGAATTGTGACTGTGCTCCCTCATATCGGGGTTAAAGGGTTAGTGTTATGGAATCGTATCACAGAACAGTTAGGGTTAACAGTCCTTTCAGATAGACTCTGCTGCAAATGCAGCCAAGAAGGCATGTTCACTCATAGAATCAGAAAGGAACGTCACAACACAATGAACTTCATCTTCAGTCACAACATGGGGAACACACTGATAGAGAGTGGCATGATGGGAATCTGGGTCAGGTATCCTGTAGTAGAGCTGGGTGATAAGGACAAAAATCCATATTGTGATAAATGGACTGAATTGATGCGATAACGATAAATATAATGATAGTTTATAACATTAATGTGCAACAAGTTCACTACTGTAGTTCATGTGTAGTGCTGCCGAAGCTTCAATACCCACACACATGTTTCAGCAGCATGAAAGATGAGCTGAGGGATCTGAGGGGACTAAAGGGGGGAGTGGGGTAGAGAGGCAAATTAGCAATTACAACATTGTGCTCATTAAAGAGATATTCTGGTGAGAGAGGACTGTAGATCGTTATTTCTTTAAACTTCCCATTTGGACAATGTATGGCTCATACATGCATAATAAAGGATCTACAGTCCTCTCTCAGCGGAAAAAGGCACAGAATCCTTACATTCTAACCTTCCATCATTTGGTGCATAAGATCTACGTGCTCGTTCCTGTCATGTAGTGAACGCTCTGAAGCAACAAAGATTGCCTGGCTGCATGGTCTTACCATTAGTTATTTGAATAACAGCGAAAATACATGCAATACATCGATCAAATCCATACATCATAAGTTAGAAAACATGCTAGATCTATTAGACCTCACTAGTAGTTTCATTTGTCTCTTTCAATACATTTCTCTGGAAACCAAGCAGAAAATTATGTGCACTAAAGATGGCATTGTAGCCAGACAAATACATTAGAATATGATTGTCAACCCGATCAGAAACACTATGCTCACAACCTGCATCTCCTAAATGGTGTCGCTGGTGTATAATTTTGGTTGTTGTTAGAATTCTGGAATTGATTGTGCAATAGGCAAAGGTTTTCACCAGGTGCGCGCGTCCATCCGTTTTTCCCGCTTGCGAATCACGACTTGATGCACTCGAAAAATGTTTTCTGCAAACTTTCACCCACTTTTTAGATAAGAAAATATCACCCCACCTTTCTGTATCGACCATCCATCCAAATCAAATAATTCCATGTGTCCACATTTAGTCCTTATTAAAGTTCACACAGGTATTCCATGATATGGGGTAATAATCCAACACTGCAGTTGATTGCCAGCGATCATCATTCATCATGTAGGCAAATGCTATATTTAATCAATAAACCACTTTCAAGGAGTAGGATATTTGATGCAAACGTATAACTTTTCCATTGTATAAAATTACATTATCACAATTGCTTACTTACCATACTAGTCTGAAGCAACAAGGGGATTGTCACGCCCTGGCTCTGGGGACTCTGAAATGTTAAGCCAGGGTGTGTAGTTTCTGTGTTATATTTTCTATGTTGATTTTCTAGATCGTTTAGATCTATGTTGGAGACCATACTTAGGCAGCCTGTTTGGCACTAGTCGGGGTGGGATCTTGTTCCGTAAAGGTTTGTTTTGTGTAACCTAGGACTTCACGTATCAGGAGGAGAAGATAGCGATGTCTCAGGTGGGCAAATGGTGGTCATGGGAGGAGATATTCGCGGGGAGAGGGCCATGGGCAAAGGTAAATGCCCAGGCAGGAGAGGAGAAACGGCGCCAACCGTGCCGACGATGGACACGCGAGAGGCAACCCCAAGAACATTTTTGGGGGGGGCACACGGCGTGGACGACGGGGCAGCAGGAGGCAGCTACAGGGCGAATCTGCAGACTAGGAGAGGAGGCCACCAGGTTACAGGGGCTATTGGTCCAGAGGGAGCAGGAGTTAATTGGTCGGAGGGAGGAGCTACAAGAGGCGTTAAGGGAGA
The DNA here is from genome assembly GCF_020615455.1 of Coregonus clupeaformis. Classification (NCBI taxonomy): domain Eukaryota; kingdom Metazoa; phylum Chordata; class Actinopteri; order Salmoniformes; family Salmonidae; genus Coregonus; species Coregonus clupeaformis. Next base: position 52,671,737 of record NC_059221.1, on the reverse strand, counting down.
GGGAGTGTAGAGGCATGGCGAGAGGAACTGGTTAGGCAGCAGAAGGAGCGGAGGTTTATAAGGAAACCCAGTCCCGCTCCTCGCACCAAGCAAGTGGTGTGTGTCACCAGTCCGGTCCGGCCCGTTCCTGATCCCCGCACTAAGCCAGTGGTGCGTGTTCCCAGTACGGCCCGACCCATTCCTGCTTCCCGCACAAGGCCAGTGGTGTGTGTTCCCAGTACGGTCCGGCCCGTTCCTGCTCCCCGCACTAAGTTAGTGGTGCGTGTTCCCAGTACGGTCCGGCCCGTTCCTGCTCCTCGCACTAAGCCAGTGGTGCGTGTTCCCAGTCCGGCCCGGCCCGTTCCTGCTCCCTGCACCAAGCCAGTGGTGCGTGTTCCCAGTCCAGCCCGGCCCGTTCCTGCTCCCCGCACCAAGCCGGTGGTGCGTGTTCCCAGTCCAGCCCGGCCCGTTCCTGTCCCTCGCACCAAGCCAGTGGTGCGCATCGCCAGCCCGGTCCGGCCTGTTCCTGCCCCTCGCACCAAGCCAGTGGTGCGCGTCGCCAGCCCGGTCCGGCCAGTTCCTGCCCCTCGCACCAAGCCAGTGGTGCGCGTCGCCAGCCCGGTCCGGCCTGTTCCTGCTCCCCGCACCAAGCCAGTGGTGCGCACACCAGCCCGGGTCCGGCCTGTTCCTGCCCCTCGCACCAAGCCAGTGGTGCGGCGTCGCCAGCCCGGTCCGGCCAGTTCCTGCCCCTCGCACCAAGCCAGTGGTGCGCGTCGTCAGCCCGGTCCGGCCTGTTCCTGCTCCCCGCACCAAGCCAGTGGTGCGCGTCGTCAGCCCGGTCCGGCCCGTTCCTGCTCCCCGCACCAAGCCAGTGGTGCGCGTCGTCAGCCCGGTCCGGCCCGTTCCGGCTCCCCGCACCAAGGCAGTGGTGCGCGTCGTCAGCCCGGTCCGGCCCGTTCCTGCTCCCCGCACCAAGCCAGTGGTGTGTGTGTCCAGTCCGGCACGGCCCGTGCCTGTTCCACCGGTGCCTGGTCCGGCACCGGTCAGCTGCTCCACTCCGGAGCCAGAACAATCCGCTCCACCGGGGTCCGGTCCAACTCCAGTCAGCGGATCCACTCCGGAGCCAGAGCAAGCCGCTCCACTGGTGTCCAGTCCAGCTCCGGCCAGCGGCTCCAGTCCGGAGCCTGTACGGTTTGATCCACCGTCGTCGGGTCCAGCTCCAGTCAGCGGTGCCAGACCAGATCAGGGGCGCAACGGGGAGGTGGAGAGAAAGTGGTGGTCACGCCCGGAGCCGGATCCGCCTCCGAGGCGGAATGCCCACCCGGCCCCTACCCTGTTGTGTTTGTGTGGCGCGGTCACAGTCCGCGCCTTTGGGGGTACTGTCACGCCCTGGCTCTGGGGACTCTGAAATGTTGAGCCAGGGTGTGTAGTTTCTGTGTTATATTTTCTATGTTGATTTTCTAGATCGTTTAGATCTATGTTGGCCAGGGTGGTTCCCAATCAGAGGCAGCTGTATCTCGTTGTCTCTGATTGGGGACCATACTTAGGCAGCCTGTTTGGCACTAGTCGGGGTGGGATCTTGTTCCGTAAAGGTTTGTTTTGTGTAACCTAGGACTTCACGTATCGTTTGTTTGTTGTTTTGTGTCGTGTTAAGTACTTAATAAAATGTACGCTTATCATGCTGCGCCTTGGTCCGTATCTTCCGTTAACGATCGTGACAGGGAACTAGCCACAACCGAACATGAGGGACAATGTTGATTGGCAGGTGGAATGATGTCCAATGAGGTTGCAAGGTTAAAGTGGGAGGTGGGATAAGATCAGCACAGCATTGTCCAGTGAGGTTGCATGCACACCACATGAACACCACAGAGTTTTTTTCACTGTCTTTGTGCACACGGTGCATGGGCTCGAGAGCAATTACTTGATGACGTTGTACACAATTGTGCAACATTTTCAGGGACCCTTTTTGGCTCTTGGGTGCTGCTTTCAGAACTACTGGCTAAAACGTATGCAAAACTTCAGGAAAATCTCTTTAACACATTAAAATGGCCTCCTGTAGGCATGAAGGCTGTGGCATGAGGGGGCTTAGGAGGGACCAGCGGAGCAGTGGAGAACCCATCTGTGTCTATATCGTTGAACCAGCCAAATCCTGCAAGGTTGTCACCCCCTTGGTGTGGTGAGTGACTGTCCCGTGGTGGAGGGAAGGGAAGGGAGGGCTTCTAAAGTGGTTGGAGGGGACGGGGACAGGTTGACGGGGGATGTTCCAGTCTGGTTTTGTAAGCAGGTCTGTGGACAGCTGCAGGCTCCTGCCCTGCCTACCTCACTCTGGCTGACTTTTGGGAAGACGGCTGTGTGCCTGCCGGCCTGCCAGCACAGACTGAGAGAGGGATAGGAAGGATCTTCCCCCAGCACTGTTGTGACCATATCACAGCTCACCAAAATGGGTTTCTTTATCTCTCCCCCCTCCCTCCCACTCTCTATCTCACGCTCTGAGGGGTTCTTGACCTCTGGAGCAAATAAAAGGTCAAAGTCTTATTCAGAGCGGTTACTGGAAAGATGAACATGGTCAGCATGACAAAAGCAGAGCTAAAACATGACGGGATAAAATTATAACAGACGTTATACAGAGTAATACACAGAACCTTAACCACAGGGCTTTGTGGTCATGGAGCTAGCTGTTGGGACATACCATATAGCCCTACTGCATGCCACCACACCACCACTCCCCTCCCACTCTTCACCAACTCCTCTCCCCAGTCAGTCACTGAGGGGTAGGAAATCAGCTCACCCTGTCATTTATTAAACCCCCTTTCCCCTCTAAAATAACCCAGTGTGTCATACTTCTGCTCTCACTCACTGTGGAACCGGTTGGCTAACAGTCTGGCTAACAGGCTGGCTAACAGGCTGGCTAACAGGCTGGCTAACAGGCATTCAGCTCTCTATCCTGTCCTAGTCACATGGCTCTATAATACATTAGTCAAGCACTTAGAGAGTGTGAGAGTGAGATTAGATCTCTCTCTCTCTTTCTCTCTCTCTCTCTCTCTTTCTCTCTCTATCTATCTCTCTCTCTTTGATAGAGAGAGAGAGAGATAGAGAGGGGATATTTTTGAAATAGATGGCGACATTCTACAATTATGTTTTAATGAATGTTTGTGTAGGCGGTATTAGAAGAACTCTGATTTGAGTGCAGCAGTCTTACTTATTCCTTTAAATCTAGGTCATATCTAAATCCAGCTCCAGTTGTATTCAATGAAAGAG